>NC_071119.1:3577500-3845000 GCF_024256425.1 Clarias gariepinus
TAGTACTTTCATTTCATGGCATTACCTCTATGTTTAACGTTTTCTAGCATCTTTGTGAATGGCTGCAAGGCTTTGGAACACACATTTCCTACACAGGTGTAATTTCCTGGTTTTTGTCTTTTCCTCTTGTTTGGGTTGTGATCATGGACTCTTTTTGTTTATAGATGTAGACCCCCCCCCCCACCCCCCCATCATTTCCCTGGACAATGCCTTCAGAACTGGGGCACACACACTTGACAGAAAAACCCTGTGCTAAGTCTTTGTCCTCTATGGTGTTTGCACATCTGTTGAATTTCTGTAGCTCTTTCAGTCCGTTTCAAAGCGAGCCAGGCTTTTTTATTTTTTTTTGCAAGCAAGTCAAAATAATCTCTGTTTCCTTTGTGCTGCCTTAATTTCCAGTGACATAATGGGTTCACACATTGATACGCAACAGAACCTGGTTTTGCTCTTGACGTTGCTTCGAGCAACCCTCGCTTTCGTGTTTAAGTCTTTGATCTAGCTGTACTTTAAGACTGATACTTACTATTCATGAACACATCTGTTACAAAAGATATCATTAGCTGTTTGATACTGGAGCTTCATATCTATACAGTATGTATGATCACAAAGTAAGACCTGATCCAGGATCAAGTCCTGTGGTGTTGTTTTCTTATTAGATTTGACATGTAGAACGTTCGTGTCGCCCGTCCTTGAGGAAGGACGTCTAACTTTTTTTGCAAATCGCAGCCACATGCGGGTGAAGGATTTAAAATAAAACACAATATTCCAGATTTAATTCCCATAGTGGGTGGGTTGTACTGGGGCAGGAAGTTAAATTTAGCACTTTTACTGACGCATGCTTCCTGTTTCACACAGCGTCTCCTCGAGACACGAACGCTGTCGATGCTGCGACATAAACCTGCCAATCAAACAGCATGACGTCATGCAGTTAAATCGATGCTATGTGGATTTTCAATGTTATTTCCATTCATTTATTTATTTCCATTCATTTAGTTTCATCTAAAATTTAAGACTTAAAGCTTTGTCTCTCTGGTGCAGTGGACACCACTGTGGACACCGAATGAGTCCCATTCGCTTATTCCTGGCTTTTTAAATAAGAAAAAGAGCACATCCATCTGCTTTAGGTCATTATATAAAGTACTAACAAATAAATGTTTGTCAGTTGAAATGTACAGTATGATACCATGGGATGAAAAAAGAGTAGAGGAAAATGAAAAAGGAAGAGAGGAAAACTCTGACATCTGCTTTCCACACAATTTGAGTCATCTCAATAAAAATGCCCAAGATAGACATACTAATCAAATTTCACATGTGACATAAGGAGCAGAGGTCCTTGGAGACCTGAATGTGCAAAAAGAATCTTGGTGTGTTTCCAGTCTTCAGCTCTACAGTTGATCCTGTCCACACTTTGGGATCAGACTCCTGTTTTTGGAAAGGACACGTGATATGGCTTTATATTGTTATGTCCTGTTCCCCATTTATGTACAACCATGAAGAACAATGAAAAAAAATCTGCATTCAAATAACTGACATTCAAGTTCTAAGGGTATTGATTGACGTTTGGGTTCATGTTTATAAATCACAACTTTTAAACAGTTTGGGGGCGGGGCTACATACAAGCTCGAATGTGACATCACAAAATATATTCAATAGCACAAACCAGACAACTTTTTATTTTCAAGGTCTTTAATGGTATCACAATTCCAAAAGATGAACCCATACATGTATAAAAACTTATTTTCAACATAATGACCACATAGTTCTCTCTCTTTATATTTATATTTTGTGCTAGCTCATTCCTGTTAGCCTGTTTTTTTGTCACTAACATCAAATATTTAGCGATGTCTGCCTGAACACAGCTGCTTTTAGCTCACACACGCTACATTCCCTGAGCACTTAGTTGTGTCTAAATTGAGACTCAAGAAGCTGAAAATAGAACTCACGTTTTCTGCACAGGGCTCGCTAACTGTCCTGGAGTGTTCAGGTCACTCCGCCTGTCTTACTCTTAGCCAGACTTCACCTTTCTCCTCACCCAACCCCACATCAAGGCGGGAAAAACCTCCTCCTCGTCATCTCTCCACCATGCTACTGTAACTCAGATGACTAGTAGTGTTCTGCAGCACTTCATTGTTCTCAATTTGACTTTTCCCTTAGCTTTTCGAATAATAACCATGTTACCCTGCTGCTATTTGCTAGCGCTATGCAAAACTGCTATGCGAACACCCAGTCACCAATTATAGGAGCAGGCGCATGGCGCATGGCGCAGTCAGGGGAGCGCAACGCAATATGGCGAGCTTTGCTAAACAAGCATGCGACACAACACCGCAGAATCCCAGATGCACAGACGCGACATAATTATCACCAAAAAACTTCAAGTCTGCCAGGTGTTTGTGAAGGAGCAGGATAAGAAACTAATCCTAATAAAAGAAACAATATCATCCTGCACATGGCCATAGGCGTGCACTGAAAAAGTGTGTCACATGTGGATCACATGTGAGTCTCCAGAAAAGTCCCCAGAAAAGTCCCTAAATCAATAGAGATTTGGAACCTCGCTTCTCTTTAAATCAAATGCATGAATGGATGTAAGAGGAGAGGCACATGGCAGGTGCAAGACCTCACAAGTCTTTGATCTGGTTAAACCGTGCGTGGTTCTGGGCCCTGTTACAGGTGCATGTGCTTGTGCAATACAGAAACTGTGTTCGGTTGCAGGTTGTAGTTAGATTTTTTCATAGTACTTGCACAGACCAGGAAGTACAGTACCAATGAACAAGACATCAATCAAAAGTTTCCAATAGAGGACGAAATTAATAGTTTGTTTTGAAGTTAGATTTATAGAAGTAAAGTTGTGTTATTACAAAAATAGACTAAAGTTGCATAGTAAATATTTTACCAGGTTTATTGAGTTATTCGTTTTGCTAAATTTATTATTATTTTTTTTATAATGTGCTTTGACTTTTGTATGTGTTTTTGGATTTGCAGTGTGTTTTTATAATTTCTGCATTTTCACTTTTGCATGTGCCTTTCTCGTAGGGGACACCATACTGCAGGTCCCTACCTGTCATACATATACAGTACACTAACACACCAAGTTGTACACTACAGACAATTTGGAAACACCAATCAGCCTAAATGTATGTCCTTAGAATGTGGGAGAAAACCGGAGTACCTGGAAAAAAACCCTGCAAATACTGTACATGGTGAGGGAGAACATGCCAACTCGATGCAACACAGACCAGACATGAAGTTTGCACCCCTCCTCCCTTAAGGTGCGAGGCTAGACTGGCGATCACATAAATATGTTCAATGTATGTGAGAGGTCATCAGAAGCTCAATACCAATGCCCAAGCAGAAGCTCCTCAAATTTCCAGTCCCTTTTTTTAACTTGTCCAAGCCAGGATGTCATCAGATACTTAAACATTCTCATCTTATGTTTGATGACAATTTTATGGAGAAACTAGGGCCATCTGTTGGTTTGATCTCTAGCTGTCATCCTATTCAAAATGCTAATGTTCATGTTTGTTGTTGAATTCGGTTTGAACGTGTACCTGTTCTGATTGGATTACTTTTACAGTCCAGTCACAGGGAAGATCCTTCAGAACGTACAGTATATTAGGCAGAATTAAGCTGCTCTTGTTAACCTTGTTCATTTACTGCAGATTTTACCCTTAGATTAGATCTATTTATCTTCTGCCTTCTGTCTCGAGCGTGTCCTGGCAGGATTCCCAGAGAAGAAGCTTCCACCTGTCTACACATCTGCTCCACATTAAACGGAACTGCTCGCTCGGAAAAAAGTCACGTATAAGCCGTACAACAATTTTCACTTTTTATGGGGAGTAGATTACAATCATATGGACTAAGGTGTAAAATGTATCAGATAAATTATTGAAGACTAAATGGTTCTAATATTCATCAAATATTAATATAGTAGTAAAAATACTTCAACTAAAGACTGAAAATAATTGAAGAAAAATAAGAAGTTTGATTTGTGAACAAAATTACTGATTAATAATGGAGAAGGATGCAACATTATTATACACTTATATTTGAATAGTGATTTATTATTATTTTGCTTGTATTAAATGAGGCCTATAACGACTAAGTCAAACAGCTTACTTTTTAATACATTCAGATTGCTTGATAGTGGAAGTTTTCAAAGTAAAAAAATTAGTAAAAATTTAAAATGAACTATAAACACGTGAGTTAGCTAGAACCTTTTTTTTTTTAAATGTTCACTTTCTAAATAAAACGTTTGCCAGAAACTTGCTAGCTAAAATATAAAACCCGTGAACCTTGTTAAAATTGAGCCAGACGATAAGAAGCAGTGTCTGTAGCGACAAGGACTTGTTGCTAATCATTCTATCTAACTGATCCATCAAGATTTTGTTCCAATAATTCCAAAATCAAAAATGTCGGAGAATTAGCATACAGGTTTCCTCATGTTCATCATATACATCTTACACTTAAATGTCTTTGTGGGTTAAAGAGTTAATTAAAAGTCGCCAAATACTTCCATCTGAGCTGTCGAGAACTTGACAGCAAGTGATGATCATTTGCATAATTAGCAGCCTCAATGAACAGTAGTTAATTAACGTCAGACCAAGAATTTCACTGAATGCTTCGTTAGAAAAACAGTCACTGGAAGAAACCTGGATGAATAAAAACACTTGTGCCTCCACTGATTTATTAAAAGTCGATGGATAAAGTTGAACTGAAGTTGAAGTTTGGAAATTAATTTACATAATTATAGCAGCTAGTCGTAATTGTTAAAAAATTTGTAATTTGTCCCAGAGGGAGCTTGTGTCCAGAAGAACATTCAGACCCAAGGGAGACCCCTGAGGAACACCGGAAGTACAGTTTGTTTATAAGGATAAGGAGCTGCTCTTGTTACCAACATTGGTTGGCTTGTTGTGACGACAAGACCCTAATCCAGGAGCTCAGTAAACAAAGCACCATCTAGGGTCAAAATGTTTTGGGAAAAAAACAATCTGATTATGGACCGTTGTTCTTTTTAGGCAGCTGTCCACAGAATAAAGTCGAAATGATCCATTTCTCTTTTAAATTCTAAGAAACTGATTATATTTCTGTCCGTAAGTAATTTCCTGCTAGCATTTGTAACTTGCTAGCCAATCAGTCCCAGAAGTCCTACTGTATATGTTAATGCTTTTTATATTTGCTAGAGAAATTTGAGAGGACATGGGCTAAACAAGTATAGTTTGTAAAGTTCTTCGAAAAACAAAATTGTGGTGACACCTTCGGACACCTTTATGATGTTTAAATTTTTTTAAAACTTTTTTTGGCAAGCGACAAGGATTCCGGACGAAAGTTGAACACACAAAATTTTTTATTATTTAAGCATTCTGTTTTCGGTCACCTTTTTTTAAAATTATTATTATTACAGGAGAATTTGCTTTTGCTAAATATTTTTCCAAAACATTTTTCTTAAACTAGATAGCTAAATGTTTTGAAGCCTGGAAAATCCTCTTGCAAAACATTCACTTACTCATCATCTATACAGTACCTCTTTATCCTGTACTCGCAGGGGCCTGGAGCCTATCCCAGGAGACTTAGGGCACGAGGCACACACACACTACAGGCAATTTTGGGAACGCCAATAAGCCTTAGTCTTTCGGCTGTGGGAGGAAACCAAGCACGGACAGAACATCTAAATTCCATGCAAAAGAAGAAGGTAATCGAGCCTGGTTGGGAATGAAACCCAGACCCTGAAGGTGCAAGGTGATAGTGCTAACCACTACACTACCATGCCGCCGTCTTGCAAAACACTTTGACAGAAATTCGTTATTTGGAACGATTCCTGTTTAGATTATTTTAGTTCGGATTAGCGAGATTTGCAATATTTTTCCTATCAGAGACTGTAAACACTATCTTTAAAAGTAGGATTGCACCAGCAGGATCGCTCAACCAAAAGAAGCCAACATCCTCAGGGGTCCTCATGGCTATCTAAAATCCTGCTGTTCTCCACCTAAAGCTGGGTAATAATGACATATATTTACATACATACAAGGGTAATAATTTCATATATTTACATACTTTGTGTGTGTGAGAGAGAGTGTGTGAGCGAGTGAGTGATGCTTGTATTTTCTATTAATTAAAAAAAGGGTCAGTCTTTAGAAGTGCTACAGGTCAGGATTGAATCTTAAAATAAAAGTCTCATGTTTCAGGTGGTAAATTATGCATGAGGACTAATTAAGGGATCTTTGATTTACCTGCAGCATGGACACATCGACATACAGTATGGATATCTCACACTGGAATTACATGTTTGTTCAAAACTAAGTACTTTGAAAGTTTTTATACTCAAGCTACTGTGGAATATATGAAAATCATGTCAGAGACAAAGTGCCGCCCCCTATCATCCAGATGTTTGCAAGTTCAAATCCTGAAAGTTGTACCCTAACTTTCAATAGGGCTAAACTGCCCAAGTTCTTAAGGAGCGGGAGGGGTGGCATTCTTGCACTTTTACATCAATCACAATAACACTAGTCTATCACGAATGTCAGCACCAACAGGAACCCTAACGTTGGATGACCTTTGCAATATAGTCGGGTCAAAGTTGTTTTTGAAGGCAAAACTGATATTAAGATAATGTTGAATGAAGGACCCATAGTGTTGTGTTATCCATGGAGTACAACCTCAAAACAACCTCTATCAAAAAAAAATGTATAACCTATATTTGGAGTGTTTGTGCTGATTAGTCTGTGAGCTCATGCAAGCAGACAACAGTATCCTCCAAGTGTGTGCCTCTCACTCTGGTACATGAGGTGTCACGTGTCTCGGTGGAAACTCATATTGGCCATGCCATTGTTCTGCTTTCATGTTTACTAGCCTCAACAGTATGGGTATTAATATTGTTTTTAAGTGATTTTTGGAACATTGTTTTAGGGTCGTTATCCTATTGTCATGTACAGTTGTTAATGTTGTTCCAACGTTATTTCATGTAACTTTCAGAAACAACCTGGTAATGTTGCCAAATCGACATCACTACAATGATTCGACAACCAAAACTTCCATCTAGGACATAATGGCCTTTCTACAGTACAGTACGTTCATATACGCACCTCCTCATACACACCCTGCTTTAAGTGTATTACACTCAGCTGTGTGAAAATATTCATGGACTGTGCGTGGATTAAGGTTTTCGAGAAACCAAGGTGACGCCACGGACAGTTCTGTGACTGTAAGGTATTAAGCCATAACCAGTCCTAAAATAGACAATGCTCTTACACCCACTGCTCATCTTTTTCCAACTAAGGCCTGCTGAGCTAAATATACACACAAACCTAAGCTAGCATGCATTGACAGTAAATGACTTGGTTCTGTAAAAAAGAAAAAAAGAAAAATAGTCAGCACACACCATTTCCCCAAATATCACATGCACATGCAGAAACTAGGCCACGTGGAAATGGATTAAACCACTGAAACTACGCAGATGGGAGATTGGAGGTTTTTTAATGACTCACTGATAGCATCCTAATCCATTCATGCTTCTCTCTGCAAGCTGCAAAATACTCACACACGGGCACACACACGCACGTATACTGTACAAACACATCATATTCAATTCAATGCACACTGTTCTGCCAGAGATAATGGCTTTACTGCATGCACGTGTATTTGCTCAAACACACTCATATGCTGTGATTAGACCACCATAATCCATTCAGTACACTCGCTTTAGTACACACACACGCACACACACGCACACATCAGATGTTTCTGCTAGCTGTGATGAGGTGATAAATTGTGGTATTTCTCAAAATGCCAGGTTTACAGTAGTTAGCATTTAATGCCAAGTATCTTTTTTTTTCTCCTGTTTTGTTCTTTTTTTCCTTTTACAATTCATCAAACCATCTAGAGGAAATGTTGAGATTCTAGCCAATTTTCTTTCTTTTTTTGTTTGTTTCTGTTTTAGCAAAACACTTCACAACTTCATGAATTATTAGCTACTAGCTACTTAACTTAGTCAATAGCGCATAGCTACCTGTAGCACGTGTCATTTTATTTTTTAGTTGTTTATTAACAGTTTTATAAGCAAATCTGAGGGAAAAGTGTATTCTGTCATCCTTTATCAAAACATTAAATGGTTGCATGTTGCACTAGCTAGCTACGTAGCTTACTTAGTCTACTCAATAGCTCATAGCCCATTAAGGTGTTTTTATTTTTTGCCTTTTAATGACAATTTATAAGCACAGTTAAAGTAAATGTTGATATCCCAGTAATTTGTTTTGTTTGTTTGTTTGTTTTAGCAAAACACTAAATGGCTACATGCTGCACTAGATACTTAACTTAGTCAGTAGCTCATAGCTATCATGTGTGATTTTAAACAAATTTAAAGAAAATTTTAATACTCTTGTAAATTTTCTTTTCTTTAGTTTTTAACAAAACATTAAATGGCTACATGCTGTACTAGATAGCTACTGTACTTGGCGTTCTTAGTCTAGTCAATAGCTCAGAGCTACAGTAGCATGTGCCATTTTAGTTTTTTAGTCTTTTATTAACATTTCACCAACACATATTGGGAAATAATGATATTCCTGACAGTTTTTTTTGTTTGCACTCTGACCTGATATTGTGTTAGAAAAACACTGAACAGCTATACTGCAATGTTAATAGCTTGCAACTTAACCTACTTTGCTTAGTAAATAGCTCATAGCTAGAACCGCCACTGGGTATACTCATCACTTAACAGAGCCAAACACTGCGATAGTTTACTGTGTATAGAGTGAGTGTGTGGTAGAAACAGAAATAAAAGCGTGACACAGCATGACTTACTCCTGAAAAAGATGCAATGTAAATTCATCCTCACATGAATGTACAGTACAAATCAATATATGTTTATTTCTTCTGCAGGAAGTTTAAAAACAGTTTGTCTCATACTGTAAGTTCCCGAAACCATGGCATTAGTAACAAGCAGTGATGTGAAGCACCACCATGACACAAAGTATAAAGGTGAGGCATTAGCGACACTGTAGCAGCCGTTTAGGGATGGTGGAGGTGTCATGTTTCAGGGCTGTTTTGCACAAGGTAGATGGAATAGTGTGGTGTTCAGAGGTGGAAAGTAATGCATTACATTTACTTGCATTACTGTAATTGAGTAGATTTTTTGTGTACTTCTACTTTTTAAAGTAGTTTTTTAAAATCTGAAATTTTACTTGTTTAAAGTATTGTACTTCACTAAATTTTAAATCATATTCACTACTGAGTAAAAAATAAGTGAATTAAAATAAAAAATGATAAAAATAATACAACAGTAAAGGATAAAAATTGCACCCCGGAAACCACTGCACTGATTGATTGATGGGCGTAGAGAAAAAACGTGCTAAATTCACAAGAACGATGGCGACAAAACAGATGTCAGTGATGCAGACACAGCTGAAAGTGAAATGGGAACAAATTCTTATGATCAAACCTCTGGTCATATTTAAGTGACCACTTTGATTTCAAGCACAACAAAGGGACCAGATTTATTATGCAAGGGTGTTCCATCCCCCATCCCACCCCCGCTGTTAAAAAAATGTAACTCGGTAACTTTTAATTTTTAATGAGCTACTTTCTACGTTTACTTGAGTAGATTTTTATAACGGTAACTTTACTTATACTTCAGTAAAAGTTCACTGAAGTAACAGTACTTTTACTTGAGTACGAAATTGTATTACTCTTTCCACCTCTGGTGGTGTTTAAGTGTTCCAACTGGACAATGATTTCAAACACAATGTTGTGGAATGGATAAAGCAGGTAAAATTTAGTAGATTGATGTAATTTTAATTTCTATTAAAGAAAGTGGGGTTACTCAGAAGCTTATTCATGGATTCTACTGGATCATTTTGTTCCTGTCTTCAGAAAGCCCAAAATAAAAAAATACTTGTGCTCCAAATTTTTTTTTTTTTTCTCTATTAAAGATGCATGTTCTACAGTCCTTGTGCACCAGAATGTAAACAGCAGCATATGACAAACACAGTAATAGGATCAAAGGTGCCCCTGCTTTTCTGCTGAGATGGTTCCACTCTCTAAATATTAGCCCTTACACACATAATACACACTAATTGCCCTGTGAATGAGAAATTCCAGGAAAAAAAATACTCGATTAAAACAATTCTAAATCACACTGAACTTTATGTTCTCAACATAAAAGGTTTCAGACAAAACCTTTCAGCGGGCAGGAAAGTAAAGCGTCTGTCCTAATAATTATAATTATACTCTAGTGTTTGTAATCCTAACTGCAGAGTGCTGTGTGGCATAGAACAGCAGCTGCTTTATCGTTCACGAATCAAACATTTCAGGAGAAAGAAGAGAAAGAGAATAATGGCTTTTTATGGACAGAACATTGCAAGATTGAATAATTATCTAATTCGGATGTTGCCGAACATTGTATGAATTGGTCTGAAAAACAATTCTAGGAAAAAAGGTTTCAGCCTTGTATAACTTTTTTTTAACCAATCATGGTGCCCCATGCTCATTAATACCGGAACACTGTAAATTATTTAAACTCATAACCATCAGGTTTCACTAGAGTATAATTTAATGAATTTATAATTGGGTTTTTTCCCATTGACCGATGGACAATCTCAGCACTTTTGCTATACAGTACATGCCATTGAAGCAGCTGAAATTTCTTGGAAAGCAGTAGGTTAAATCCTATCAAGAATGCATTTGATTGGATTATCTTCCCCTCTTTTCATGTGTGCTTAGACAGATTGGACCTTTGCGGTCATGCCCCCTGCATGATCAATACAGCACTATTTAGCTCATGGCTGCAAAACGAATGAACTCGTGCATATGATGCTTAAGGAGGCTCAATGAAATACCAATTGCCTAAATAGCTATGCGTGTGTGTGTGTGTGTGTTATTTATGGAAACGTATGCATTGGTGCAACCTCTGTTTTTATATTACTGTATGTCCAGTCATGTACATAAGAGCTGCAAGCATTCTGGGTTCTGTTTATGGTCCTTGTTTTTTTTTCGTTCTTTTTTCTTCCACGAGCTACCTTCTTTCACTTCTTTTCTAAGTCTCTCTCAGGATTTCTGTGGTGTTTTTACTTCATTGATTACTGTTCAGGACTGGTTGAATGAGTAGACCAAGCGTGATGAAGTGTATAAGAAGGAGCTGGTGGAGCTTCTGTCAGAAAGCACTTGGCCTCAGCAACGAGGAACACTCAGCTTGATAGGTTTTGAAATCAATAACTTTGCTAATTCATTGTAATTAACTCACTCACTCGTTGTCTATACCGCTTTATCCTGTATACAGGGAGCCTGGAACTTAGCCTAGTAGACTTGAGGCAGGGTACATTTTGGATGGGGGCAGAACAAGCCAGTAGTCTTCAACCTGGTTACCAGGTTATTTGTGTGGGGGTAAAAAAACTGTTTGTTCAATATACTGTAGATGCGCGGGTCGTCTGGTAACCCGCGGACCTCGCGGGTAACCCGTGGGTCGGGTTGGGTGGGGTAAAGAAATTGTCACTTTATTTGTGGGGCGGGTCATTAAAAACAACATTAAATAAAAAATCCATGTATCTTGCGTGCAGTTCCCTATAGCCTATATTACATATTTGGGAATATCTATTTTCATATTTTATTAAGTTCTTTGATAAGGTTACGTCACGTGACAAGTCACGAAAGCGCCAAGTAGCTACCGCTGCCAGTCACAACAAAAACAAAGAAATAAAAGTGAAGATGGAAGACGAGGCGCGGGAGAAATTGAGGTCGGGAATTTACATCATTAAAAGAAAAAAAGGTCAGGCTGCTAAATCTAATGTTTTAGCATTATTTTTTTTTGCACAGCGAACGTACAAACGCTAAATGAACATTTCTGTGTGATAAATGAAAAAATGTCAGTGGTTATTTAGCGTAGGCTGTAAACTGTAGGCCTGCCTTAGATATGCAAATCTAAAATAAGAAATTGTTTAGCCTAGATTACAAACGCTGCTTTGTAAATGTTTAAAATGTGTATCATTATCTTGTTATTAATATGACCTGATTTATGGTTCATATTCATAATCATATGTTGCTGCCAGTTTACAGGACGATGTTTCCAAGCACTTTCAGGCTAAAATAAAGGCTGTTTTCATTAGAATTACAATGCCTAGTATGTCTATTTAATGGTCGCGGATGCGGGGCGGGTTGTAAAAATAGATACAGTGGTGCGGGGCGGGCCAAATAATTTCATAAAAGCGGGACCCGCGGGTTGGAAAAATACCCGACCCGCGCATCACTAGTGCGCAAGTCAAACCATGACTCGTGATGAAACCAAAATTACGTTTGCAGAAGACCTCAAGCACAATACGGTGGTGAGACTTTAAGCTGCAGTAAAATGTTTGAACGCTCTGAGCATTTTAGGGTTGAATGAAGATAAATAATGATCGGCCAAGGTCGCTGAGTGCCAACTGCATCCACTCTTTTGAACATTCAGTGAGTGGAACGGCTGATCCTTTAAAATTGACAGATAATTTGTCAGCAGGTTGCAGAAGAAATGGAAACTCTACACACAATTACTTGGCTGGAAGTTATTGCCAGATCCCCCATAAAGTCCTGACCTAGCTCCAAGCCAGTTACACATGTTTTGGCTGTTAAAAGGAGTTCCTGGAAGGCCAGCGTTTCAAATATGAAGCAGGCAGTCCGACCATGGCGTCCTGAGAAAACTTTCTACCTTGATGGTATCCAAGCACTAGTGAAATGCTGGATTAAGTGCATTAGTGTAGCATATATTTATTGAAAGAATTAAATGTATTTATTGATTTATTATACTCCATATCACATCACATCACACTATGCATATAACTGCTGGTGGACCTAAGGAAATAAAGATCTAACTGAGCTATTGGTTTCAATAACTGTCCAGAAAGCAAGGCATTAATGTTTTAGTTTATTGTCAATAAAAGTCTAAAAATCTTTTCTCAAACAACCTTAACAGAACTCTCACTTTATTTCAGGTAAACTAGCTAGCTGGCTAGTTATGTCTAATCAGTGTGTTTGCCATCACCCACACTTAAGCTTTAGTTTATCTCGAGCTAAAAACAGTGTTGTTTTACTTTTTAACATTTTACATTTAATATTATAGTTTAAATCTCCACAGGTGGATCCTTTTAGACAACAATTATTAGATAGCGTGCTACAGTATATATCCTGTGACATTCCTGTCAGCAGGATGTATTGCTAGTTTTTTCCCAGTCAGTTAGCTAGCTAGCAAGTTTTGTTTTTGTATTCTGTTTGCTAATGTAACCAACCATTATTTGCCAATTAAACAAAATATTGTTTTAGCTTTTAAAATGTTTTGACAGTTTATTTTATAATTTTAAGCCTCCAAGCCTCATCAAGCCTTTTAGACATCATTATTACTGTAGCTAGTGTGCTATAATCTACACCATTCCTGTCAGAAGGATGTGCTGCTAGCTTTTTTTTTTTCAGTCAGTTATCTGTAGCTACTGTAGCTAGTTTTCTGTATGCTGGGTTTCCTAATGTTATCACCCAGAGCTGGACTTGGTAAAAAAAAAAAAAAAAAAAAAGTTTTTCATGTTTTATCATTTTGACCTTTTTTTTTTTTTTTTTACCAGCTAGCACACTACATTATGCAATATTTCTGTCAGAAGGATGTATTCCTAGCTTTTGTTACACTAGCTTGTGTGTACTATTTGCATGAATTTGCTTACTTACAGTATAAACAACTAGCTGAAGTAAGCTACCTGTCTTTGATGGGTAAAAAGTTTGTAGAAATAATTAAAGGGATGAATTTCTCCAGTAAAAATACTCAGTTTAGCTTTTCTAATTAATATCTATTGGTGCAGGTGTTTGTTTACATTCAGCAAGTATTTTAAGGTAGATTATTAAATCCGGCACATACAGTACAGTAACTGTTCATAACATCGCTTTTACTCAACATTTAGATTTCACTTATGTGCAGGTTAAACCTCAGGCAGAGAATTTCATTAAATTCTGTCTAGACAGTTTTGCGTGATGCTGTGACAAAATCTGTCTGGACAGACATACAGATTTACAGAAATTTTTCTAAGACTGGTTTTGTGTTCTCCAATGTATGAAACGTAAAGATATCATTGAAAGAGTGAGTTCTAACCCAATGTACAGACAGAACCTTTCATTTATTTTTAAAGATAAGTATGTATAAATTTCCTTTCAGATTTTCTGGATAACAAGGTTATTAGCATTGGATTTAAATGCCACACTTCTGAGTGTCAAAAAGAAGTGAAGCTCACAGCGAAGGTGTCTATGTAAGGGTCCTCCACTAGAGGTCACTGTTTTTAGTTTGTAGTTTTTGTTGGCCGACTCAGTTTCCCAGCAGGCACCTCGGTCAGGTGATGCAGTGCACACCTGAACCGAGGTAGCCATCAACCAATCTATAAATAGCTGTTTAGACTGGGAAACTGGGTCGAGCATTTTTGGGTATTACCACTGTCACATGTGTGGGCTTTTGTTCTGTTTAGTTTTATGTTTAGTTTGTACTTTGATTTTAGTTGTGTTGACTTGGGCTCTCTTACCGGCAATGTCTCTGTGTATGTTTTGTGTGTCTGTGTTAGTGGAGCTGATTCAGTCCTGTCCTCCTGTGTTCTTGTGGTTAGCTAGAGCAGGTAAGTAGTTAGGTGTGTGTGGGGCTAGGAGCGTGCTTAGCTAAGATCTATATTGTGTTACAGTAACTAGCATGCTTCTAGCCTTAACCCCTTTGTGTCTCTAGCTGTCCTGTGTTTCCTCTACCCCTAGTGTTCCAGTGTGCCTAGGTTTAGAGTGCTGTCCCTCCTGGCTTGGGAGTAACGACTAGCTTGTGAGTGCTGCCTCCCTTAGTCTTGGAGGGCTGCCTCGCCTAGCCACTGGGTATCCTTGTCTGTGTTTCTGAGCCCCTATTCCCTAGTGTGTTTTAGCTATTAGGTAAGTATAGCTTAGTGCATGTTGGGGCTGAAGACATGCTTAGCTAGGTGTATGTGTAGCTAACTGCCATGGTTAAGCAGTGCTTAACCATGTTTAGCTAGAAGCCATGCCTAGCTGATTGCCATGTCTTTAGCCCTTGTCCTGTCCCTCTCTTGGTCTCTCGTCTCGTCGTTACGTGTCTCCTGTCCTCTCCTGTCCTCTCCTGTGTCTCTAGTGTCTCCTGTGTCTCTAGTGTCTCCTGTGTCTCTAGTGTCTCCTGTGTCTCTAGTGTCTCCTGTGTCTCTAGTGTCTCCCGTTCTCCCTAGTGTCTCGTTTCAGCTCCACACCTCGTTTATGTCCTGTTGTGTTTGTCCCCCTGTTATGTGTCTCGCCGCAGGGCGTGTTATGTGTCGCGCCGCAGGGCGTGTTATGTGTCGCGCCGCAGGGCGTGTTATGTGTCGCGCCGCAGGGCGTGTTATGTGTCGCGCCGCAGGGCGTGTTATGTGTCGCGCCGCAGGGCGTGTTATGTGTCGCGCCGCAGGGCGTGTTATGTGTCGCGCCGCAGGGCGTGTTATGTGTCGCGCCGCAGGGCGTGTTATGTGTCGCGCCGCAGGGCGTGTTATGTGTCGCGCCGCAGGGCGTGTTATGTGTCGCGCCGCAGGGCGTGTTATGTGTCGCGCCGCAGGGCGTGTTATGTGTCGCGCCGCAGGGCGTGTTATGTGTCGCGCCGCAGGGCGTGTTATGTGTCTTGCCCTGTCTGTGTCTTACCAGAGAGCCCCTGTCAGCACAAAGTTAAGTATCGTTTAAGTTTGTTTGTTTCTTTGTTTGTATCTTTATTTATATTTTGTTTAATTATTATTAAAAAGACTCTTTTTTTTGATTACACCACCCCTCTGCCTCTATGCCTGCTCCTTCCGCCCACGGCGTTCAACACCTGCCAATACACCCAGATCGTGACAGAATGCTCGACCCACCAAGGCATAGCAGAGGGGGCTGGGACTAAAGCGGCAGCCTCACGTGGAGGCCACAGCTGCAGCACCCTTCAGGCCTCACGTGGAGGCCACAGCTGCAGCACCCTTCAGGCCTCACGTGGAGGCCACAGCTGCAGCACCCTTCAGGCCTCACGTGGAGGCCACAGCTGCAGCACCCTTCAGGCCTCACGTGGAGGCCACAGCTGCAGCACCCTTCAGGCCTCACGTGGAGGCCACAGCTGCAGCACCCTTCAGGCCTCACGTGGAGGCCACAGCTGCAGCACCCTTCAGGCCTCACGTGGAGGCCACAGCTGCAGCACCCTTCAGGCCTCACGTGGAGGCCACAGCTGCAGCACCCTTCAGGCCTCACGTGGAGGCCACAGCTGCAGCACCCTTCAGGCCTCACGTGGAGGCCACAGCTGCAGCACCCTTCAGGCCTCACGTGGAGGCCACAGCTGCAGCACCCTTCAGGCCTCACGTGGAGGCCACAGCTGCAGCACCCTTCGAGCCTCACGTGGAGGCCACAGCTGCAGCACGCTTCGAGCCTCACGTGGAGGCCACCGCTGCAGCACGCTTCGAGCCTCACGGGGAGGCCACCGCTGCAGCACGCTTCGAGCCTCACGGGGAGGCCACCGCTGCAGCACGCTTCGCGCCTCACGGGGAGGCCACCGCTGCAGCACGCTTCGCGCCTCACGGGGAGGCCACCGCTGCAGCACGCTTCGCGCCTCACGGGGAGGCCACCGCTGCAGCACGCTTCGCGCCTCACGGGGAGGCCACCGCTGCAGCACGCTTCGCGCCTCACGGGGAGGCCACCGCTGCAGCACGCTTCGCGCCTCACGGGGAGGCCACCGCTGCAGCACGCTTCGCGCCTCACGGGGAGGCCACCGCTGCAGCACCCTTCGCGCCTCACGGGGAGGCCACCGCTGCAGCACCCTTCGCGCCTCACGGGGAGGCCACCGCTGCAGCACCCGCCGAGCGCCTCGAGGAGGTCCCAGCAGCAGCAGCCGCCGAGCGCCTCGAGGAGGTCCCAGCAACACCAGCAGGCCTCATGTGGAGGCCCCCACCTTCGTCCAGTAGCCCTTATTCAAGGCTCACCGCCTTCGGAGCGACACCCCAGCACAGCGTCCAGCACCCGGCTTCGATGTCGGGCACCCACCGCTGCACGGCGGAGGAAAAGCCAGTACTGCATCGGCCGCCCGGATTGGGGGACAACACAGCACTGTCTTCAGGGGCTCTACTTTTCAGAGCAATACAGTGCTGCCCCCTCCGCCCGGCCTACAACAGCGATCCGGTGCTGCCTCCGCCACACAGTTGACTATGGGAGCTAGCCCGTCGGGGTCGGGTGAAAGGACACCAGGGAAGTGCCCTGGGACCACCAATAGCGCTCCGGAGGAGCGGTTTAAGGGGGGGGGTACTGTAAGGGTCCTCCACTAGAGGTCACTGTTTTTAGTTTGTAGTTTTTGTTGGCCGACTCAGTTTCCCAGCAGGCACCTCGGTCAGGTGATGCAGTGCACACCTGAACCGAGGTAGCCATCAACCAATCTATAAATAGCTGTTTAGACTGGGAAACTGGGTCGAGCATTTTTGGGTATTACCACTGTCACATGTGTGGGCTTTTGTTCTGTTTAGTTTTATGTTTAGTTTGTACTTTGATTTTAGTTGTGTTGACTTGGGCTCTCTTACCGGCAATGTCTCTGTGTATGTTTTGTGTGTCTGTGTTAGTGGAGCTGATTCAGTCCTGTCCTCCTGTGTTCTTGTGGTTAGCTAGAGCAGGTAAGTAGTTAGGTGTGTGTGGGGCTAGGAGCGTGCTTAGCTAAGATCTATATTGTGTTACAGTAACTAGCATGCTTCTAGCCTTAACCCCTTTGTGTCTCTAGCTGTCCTGTGTTTCCTCTACCCCTAGTGTTCCAGTGTGCCTAGGTTTAGAGTGCTGTCCCTCCTGGCTTGGGAGTAACGACTAGCTTGTGAGTGCTGCCTCCCTTAGTCTTGGAGGGCTGCCTCGCCTAGCCACTGGGTATCCTTGTCTGTGTTTCTGAGCCCCTATTCCCTAGTGTGTTTTAGCTATTAGGTAAGTATAGCTTAGTGCATGTTGGGGCTGAAGACATGCTTAGCTAGGTGTATGTGTAGCTAACTGCCATGGTTAAGCAGTGCTTAACCATGTTTAGCTAGAAGCCATGCCTAGCTGATTGCCATGTCTTTAGCCCTTGTCCTGTCCCTCTCTTGGTCTCTCGTCTCGTCGTTACGTGTCTCCTGTCCTCTCCTGTCCTCTCCTGTGTCTCTAGTGTCTCCTGTGTCTCTAGTGTCTCCTGTGTCTCTAGTGTCTCCTGTGTCTCTAGTGTCTCCTGTGTCTCTAGTGTCTCCCGTTCTCCCTAGTGTCTCGTTTCAGCTCCACACCTCGTTTATGTCCTGTTGTGTTTGTCCCCCTGTTATGTGTCTCGCCGCAGGGCGTGTTATGTGTCGCGCCGCAGGGCGTGTTATGTGTCGCGCCGCAGGGCGTGTTATGTGTCGCGCCGCAGGGCGTGTTATGTGTCGCGCCGCAGGGCGTGTTATGTGTCGCGCCGCAGGGCGTGTTATGTGTCGCGCCGCAGGGCGTGTTATGTGTCGCGCCGCAGGGCGTGTTATGTGTCGCGCCGCAGGGCGTGTTATGTGTCGCGCCGCAGGGCGTGTTATGTGTCGCGCCGCAGGGCGTGTTATGTGTCGCGCCGCAGGGCGTGTTATGTGTCGCGCCGCAGGGCGTGTTATGTGTCGCGCCGCAGGGCGTGTTATGTGTCGCGCCGCAGGGCGTGTTATGTGTCTTGCCCTGTCTGTGTCTTACCAGAGAGCCCCTGTCAGCACAAAGTTAAGTATCGTTTAAGTTTGTTTGTTTCTTTGTTTGTATCTTTATTTATATTTTGTTTAATTATTATTAAAAAGACTCTTTTTTTTGATTACACCACCCCTCTGCCTCTATGCCTGCTCCTTCCGCCCACGGCGTTCAACACCTGCCAATACACCCAGATCGTGACAGTCTAATATTAATGCTGTTTATTACTCATCCTTTATTTTCTATATGGATGAAAGATCCATGGTTATGAGTTCAGAAAGGAAAATAGGAATCTTTTTTTTAAAATGATTAATAAAAGAAAATATGCCTAAGCAGATAGAGAAAACCAAAAAAAAAAAAAAGATATATTGCTTATAGAAATTGTGTTCAGATAACGTTTGCTGGGGATTGTGGGTAAGCAGCGCTCCGAATGTATTGCTCGCTCATGAGTTAACAGAGCTCATCAAGATCAAGGTCAATATTTTTTAATAAAAAGAAATAAAGATAGTTTAGACGATTTTGTGTTGTAAGAAAGTTTTTTTTTTTTACCACAATACAATTCCAACATTTTGTCTTCTGACTTACAGATTTTTTTCCCCAAAATTATGAACATCAATCAACAGGACCAAACATTTCTAATAAAAAATTTGACAGTATACAGTAATGACAGAACGTACATTAGGATTCCTTCAACAATGAAAAAATTGAGACATTTCATTATGGGACATAAGGTCGAATCCTGAAATCAATCGTTAGATGTTTGAGAGAAACAAAATAAATAGGTACATTTTTACTTTATATTACACATCAATAATTTTTTTGGGCTTAAAAAACAGACATTTATGTTTCCAATTGAGTGTAAAACATTATTTTATGCATTTATTTCCAAACCACAAAAAGTAAAAGTGCGTGACAGAGAGAGAAAAAAAAAACAATACAGCACATTTTCCCTCTGAGTGTTCTGATCGTATAAAAATGAGAATCCACAGTTTTGTTGCATTGCTAAGGTGTTCTTTGATCAAGCTGATTGTTTTTTGTTCTTGGTTCACAGTAAGAGCACCTTATTTGAAAAATTTAACAGACACACGTGTATTTCATCACACTGAGTCCACTTTGACCTGGTTGTTGTTGGTGAGGGGTGGTGATGGTTTGCTTCGGAGTCTCTCCTGTGCGTCATTCGAGTTTTCTGGTAAGAGAGCAGTCGGCATGCAGAGGGACAGGATGATGCGCTTGTATTCGCGGCGGAAGTTCTGGTTGAGTGCCCCATAGACTATGGCATTGAGGCAGCTGTTGAAATACGCCAGGAAGTAGCTGGCCACGAATAGCCACTCGGGAATGGCTTGCTCAGGCGCTACAGCCACAGCTAAGCCAATGGCATTGAGTGGTGCCCAGCATACAGCAAAGAGCACAAACACTGCAAACATAGTTACAAAGTTGCGTACGTCCTGTGGCGTTACTCCTGCCGGCCGGGTCTCGGGCCTTGCACGCCTCCGTGCCTGGATTACCAGCACCCATATGCGCAGGTAGCAATAGGCCACCACTAGGATAGGAAGCAGAAAGTGAAAGGAGACGACGGCTAGTGTGTACGCGGCACTGGCTGACTGGGCAAACGTGCACGAGTAGACACGATCATCGTAGCGAAGAGAGCCTACAAATACATTGGGCACCACAGCGAGCACGCTCAATGCCCAGATCACCGCCACATAACATGCTGAGTTGCGCTCGCTGAACAGACGCTCATAGCGCAGGCTGTGGCAGATATAGCAGTAGCGGTTCACGGCGATGCCAGCAATGTTAAAAATAGAGCCGACTACGCTGACGCCCATCAGGAAGCCGCTGATCTGACACTGAGCTGCCCCCACACGCCAACCATGCCCGAAGATGGCCGCCAGGACCAGGGGGTATGGGTACAAAGCGACTACCAGATCGGCAACAGCTAGGCTCACTACGAAGATGTTACCTGAGAGGAAAAGTAAAACAGAGAGAGAGAGAAAGACAATGGGTGTGTTAGCAAACTTATACAAAAATGTAAGAAAGAAGTGTATGCATTTTGGAACAATTTCTAATAATTAAGAAAAATGAAAAATCCTTGTCATAAGTAATAAAAACAAATATAGAGATAATGTCAGTGAAATCTCAAGTTCAGGTTCAAAGTTTAAAATTCAAGAGCGCTGATGAGGGAACTTTGTTTTGGAACAGAGGTTTTCTGCTGGACACCTTTCACGACTCACAGACCTGATTGTTTTTGACAGCAAAGGTCTCATGGGTCGTCTCCATGGTGACTCCTCGCGTGTACAGGTTCCTGAAACAGTCTTCCTTCAAACAAAGGAAGGGCGCAAAAGGAAAAGGAAGGAAACATCCTTACCCTTGACAATAAACATCCCTTGGCCTGAGTTGTGCATTTGGGCTGTCAATCAAACAGCTTGGTCTTTTTATGACTTCTCAGAAACTGGGTCCTTTTTATTTATTTATTTTCTTTTCAAGCTCACAGGCCTCTCAGTACATTTTATTTGCTCAAAGACATTAAAAAGATGCTTTTTTCCAGCTTTGAAAGCTGTGATAAATACTTCTAGCAGCTTCTAACATCCTGGCACGTTCCTTCTTTACCTCAGATCTCTGACAAGGTTGTGATGCCTGCAGTTTTACAGTCCTGAGCTCGCCTGTTTTAGCATGTCGTCTCCTTACACCTTGTGTGTGTGTATATACAGTGGAACCTCGGATTACGAGTAACGTGGTTTACGAGTGTTTTGCAAGACGAGCAACAATTTTTAATAATTTTTTACTTGTAAAACGAGCATTGTCTTAGTTAACGAGCACCGAGTATCATGTTTCACGCATGCGCTTCTTGTTTTAACAACGAGTGTTACGTCATCACAAGTGAGCCAACGGTTTTTCTTTCTCTTGCAGCAGAATTGTAGGTAATCGTCTCTCCTGCTGGGTGAATACACACACGCGCTGTGTGTGTGTGTGTGTGTGTGTGAGATGTGCGTGCGCGCACACACACACACACACACATTAACGGAGAGACCGTTTTTAAAACCATTTAAAAATTAGCAAGAAAAATCGCTAGTCACACTCGCGTGAGTGCATACTAACGGGATTACTACTGTAAAGTAAAACAACAACAACAACAACAAAAATTAAACAGCTCCTCACCTTTGAAAACAGTCGCGACAGAGAAGAGTTTGTGTGTTTATTTGGCAACCTGAGAGAAGGGGAGCTGCCGAGACCCATTGTCTCCCCTGCTGGGTCTTAGTGCCTGCAGTGTTTTTGCGTGCGCGTGTTTGTGTCTGTGTAAGGCAGGGAGTTTGTGTGTTTGTTTGGCAACCTGAGAGAAGGGGGCTGTAAACGCGAGCGAGCCCCCCTTCATCCCCCCTCCTCTCAGGTTGCCAAATAAACACACAAACTCCTCTCTGTCGCGATTGTTTTCAAAGGTGAGGAGCTGTTTAATTTGTTTTTTGTTGTTGTTGTTTTACTTACAGCAGTGATCCTGTTAGTATGCGCTCACGTGAGTGTGACTAGGAATGTTCCTTGCTAATTTTTAAATGGTTGTAAAAACGGTCTATCCGTTAATGTGTGTGTGTGTGTCTGCGCCCTTATCTGTCGGGGTAATTTTACATTTTTTAAGGTAAAGTACAGGTTAATTTGTTTTATTTTTACTTTATATTTTGTATTAATTATATTTATGTATTTATTTTTTTGGGCTGTGGAACAAATAATTTAAGTTTCCATTATTTCCTATGGGAAAATTAAATTTGGTTTAAGAGTGTTTTGGAATACGAGCCCACTTCCGGAACGAATTAAGCTCGTAATCCGAGGTTCCACTGTATATGTGTGGGGTTATGTGTAAACAGATGGACTCAAGTTTAAGATTCCTCCCAAGTTAGGCCAGACTGGTGTCTTGTAAGTGTGAGTGGCGCATTTCAGAGGGTCATTAAAGCTGCTTCCTCATTATGCATAACATTTGGAATAACGTATGCTAATGCTAGTTAAGAGTCCAGGGTTTAACAATGAGAGGGAATTTTCAACCTTCCGTGTCTCATCTAATTATGAGACATCACGGCTCTACAGCCAATCAGGGGCGTCTGTGAGCTCACACCAGTGGAGGGAGCGGATAGCGCTGTCCTCAGAGTGTGTTATGCCGCCCCAAACGGTGTGTGAGCAAGCAGTTTGAAAAGATGTGGTCGGCTGGCGTCACGCAGTTCGGAGGAAACACATGATACTCTTCGGCCCTCCGGACTGAGTGGGAGTAGTAGCCTTAATGTGGGAGCCCCCTAGTGACGCGGAGGAATTGGACATGTCTTTATTTACAAAATTAGGGAGAAAATCTGGAAAAAATCCCCACCCCCCAAAAAAGGAATGATTACTTCCCCTCCCCACTGATCAGCAGTCACATTGTTTTTTGTGAACAATTCTCAGGAATACGTCCGTATTTGCAATACTCCAATACAGCAGACACAATGGAGTCTGATTGTTTTGCTGGTGGTGGTGAAATGAGTTTTGAATTCAGATGAGTCATGTCACTCCTGAGCTGCCATTGATCCAGACCTCCTCTGCCCTCTGGACCTGTCCAACTCGTCCTAGTCCTAGTTTTATGCAGATCAATCCCAGCTGTCCTTTTTAACCCAAATGAGGATAAGTTCCGTGTTGAGTTTGGTTCCTCTCAAGGTTTCTTCCTATTACCATCTCAGGGAGTTTTTTCTTGCCACAATCTCCATCGTCCTCTGCTTGCTCATCAGGGACAATCTTATCATTTTGATTCATACACATTTCATACAAAGTTAAATAATTATTATGATTGTGTAAAGCTGCTTTGCGACAATATCAATTGTTAAAAGCGCTATACAAATAAAATTGAATTGAAATGAGTTGCAAATATGTTAATGAGCAACAGAGGGATACCCTACACATCGTCAGCACTGTAGCATGTCCTCATTCTGTTATGTGTCTTCTGAGAACTAAAGCATAGCTAAGATAATAAATAATGCTGTCAAAGTGAAAAACACAAAGTGTATGATCTCCTCCAGAATCTTGGCCTCGACGCAGTGCTTCCTCAATAACACACAAACCAGGTGTGTGATCCATTACCTGAGCAGGCGTGAGTGGATGTGCCGCTGATTTATACTGGATTTATGGGATTTCAATATTACGGGTTTTGAATAAAAGCAGCTTCAAAAAGTCAAGTGTGACATTATCATCCTTCTCTTTTTCCATGTCCTTCAATTGAGCCTGAGTTTAAGAAGTCAGAAGATCTGAATAAAGCACTAAAGATCATAACCTGGCAACCACATCAACATTCGCAATCGTTATCAACTTCTGCAATCTCTTTCTTCATTTTTTTTCTTTACCCTAACACACCATTGGGAAAAACTTTACAGGGAAAAAACTGCTAACAAAATCCCAGTATCATTAAATCAATATCAGGAGGTCATATTTCAAAATTCTCAATACATCAATCGGGAAAAATTTCTAGACCAGGGTGTTACCTTTTATAGGTCTTTCAGTTTGAATTTAATAAAGTAATATTGAATGGCCATAACTAAATTTGAAGAGTTTGGAATACCCGTCATGAGCAGATACCATGAACAGTTCTGCCACTTCACCTCTTTATTCTTTCCATCTGGCGTCCAAGTTTTGTCTCACTTTTATGCTCTTGCTGCTGCACACAATTGCCCTCTCAACACAAAACGGCAAGAACCTTCAAGAGACAAGGGGTCGCATCTGGGAGACTAAGACGAACCAGAAACAAATGACCCGTGTGCTGTCACACACCTCATGCACCTTGTCACCTTGCATGGCAGGCATCCACCCAGGATTTGAGTTGACAGCTCTGTGTGAAAGAAACACACTCTACGAGACGTGACATATGGACAGACTTCACTACACAATCACTGTCACCTCTGTAATGCCAGTGCCAACTTTAAATACTGCCACCAATGGACTTGTTTGTCGAGCATATCCTACATCTAAGGTTGAATCCACACCTTGAACTCTTTGTCATGTTCCTCAAACTATTCCTGGACAATGTTTGCAGTGTGGTCGCTGCCCTTGGGGAATACTATTTCCATGAAGGGGTGAAACTTGGTTGGCATCAATGTTAAAGTAACATCCACATCAATGCAAAGGTTTTCCTGCAAACATCGCCCAGAGCATCACACTGCCACCGACTGGCTTGCCTTTTTCTTTTCTTCTGAGTAACCCACCTCGAGTCCAGTTGCTCATTTAGCAATTGTAGGAGAAGTGTCAGCATGGCACTTTGACCAATCTACCACTATGCAACCCAATACACAGCAACCCCTGACCACTGCACATTGGGAACACCCCACAAGACCTACTGTTTTGAAGTTGATCTGACCCAGTTGTCTGCTCTGACACAGTTGTCTAGACATGATAATTTGGCCCTTATTAAAGTCGCTCAGACCGTTACGCTTGGCCATTTTTCCTGCTTCCAAAACAAACTTTAAGAGTTGGCTTTTTACTTGCCACCTTATATATCCCACCCCTTACCAGATGCCACTGTAACAAGACACACATTACCCGTCACTTGTTTTAATGTTTTGCCTATTCGTTGTATAACAACTATTTGCCTCTGTCCACCATTCGTCCTATGCAGCTGAATGTCTTTTTTTCAACCTTCTTAAGTTCAACCACCCCATTTCTCCGCTCCCCGCGCTGACTTCAGAGAAAGATAATGCTCTCATAAACCCACCGAGATACGGATGAGTTAAAGAAAGAGAGGAAATCACATTGCCATCACAGATTTTCAAGCCCTGCTTGAATCCATCAAAGGACACTGAGCTTTGTGTGTGTGTGTGTGTGTGTGTGTGTGTGTGTGTGTGTGTGTGTGTGTGGAGATGTGCCCACTGGCCAGCACACTGCTCACACAGTGCCAGTTCAAGCTACCCTCCCCATTGGTTCTCAGCGGGATATAATGGCCTTCTAGTGATTCTGGCTTTCAAACAGTGTTAAGATGTAAAGCAAAAAAGATTAGGCAAGTGGGGGAAAAGAGCCAAGATGCTGATTCTGAGATGTCTCCTGACAACAATACCAGTCAGTTAGATTCATCCTGACGCTCCACTTCGGCTCAGAGCTTCTGTGAGCTTCAGAATGTGCAGAAACCTTTCTATTGTTACACGTTTTGGAAAAAATTGATAAAAGAAATGATGTTTTTTCATCTCAGCAACCTTGCTTCCTTAGGTCACCATGGTGACCTCCCAAATATTCACAGCATCCGTAGTACTGGTAAATGTGTGCTTTGGTATCTGACATCCTTAAGTCCTGCATGTGAAGTGGGGCCTCCATGGATTGGACTTGTTTTTCCAGTACCTCCCGCAAATGTTCAATTAAATTGAGATTGTAGGAATCTGGAGGCTGTCAACACCTTAAACCATTCTTGAACCAGTTTTGCAGTGTAGTCACTGCCACCAGGGAGTACCCTATTGATAAAGGGGTGTTTAGGTAGGTGGGACATGTCAAAGTAACATTCACACGGATGGCAGGACCTCAGACTAGGCCACCTTTTTCCATTGCTCCATGGCCCAGTTCTAATGCTCATGTGCCCATTGTAGGCTCCTTTGGCCCTCCTTTGGTGGACACAGGTCAGCATGGGCACCCAGTCATCTAATCATCACAATCGGTCCCTTGACAGCCGCTCAAATGCTTGGCCATTCTTCTGTTTCAGGGACAAAATGTTTACTAGCTGCCTTCCAGGTGCCACCGTTACCAGATAATCAATGTTGTTCACTTCACCCGTCAGTGCTCATAATGTTGTAGCTGATTGTAGTGTAGTATTAGAGAGCATGTGCAGTGTGTAAGGGATGTTCAGTCCTGCATTTTTGCTTCAGCACTGGGTTTGTTTTGTGTCTGCTCTCGGCACCAGAGCAGCATGTCGAGGAGAAACGTTTTTGCCCCCAGCGTCAGGGTTTTCCCGGTTACATAACAGGCCAGAACAGAGTTATTGTCAGAAGTCCAGTGGATGCAATTAAAGTCTAGTCACTTGCCTAAGAGCACACATTCGCATTCGCCACTAAAAACCCAAGGCGAGCGTGGGAACGTGCTTTTAACTGATCACGCTGTGTGCGTGTGTGTGAGACAATCAGACTGCATGATCTTATAATGGCTTGAAAAGATCTGCTTTTTCCCATTAAAGGCACATAAATCAATTACAACTGTACTATAGATTATTTTCGGCTTGTTATGTTTTCTTACACATACACACACACACACACACACACACACACACACACTTTTTCAGTTTCCGTTGAGCTCTGAGCTCATTCTCCCAGTCACCATTTCTATCGTCTGTCTCTCACTCTCACTTAACAAACGAGAGAAGTTATTCCCCTGTCTCTCTTTTCATGATCTTGGCCTGTCCGTCTCTCTCTCTTTCTGTTTCTTTCTTGCTTTCACATGGACATGAGAGCGACAGAGAGAGGATGTGACAGAAAGACAATCAGACCGACAGTTATAAGGAGTAGGGGAAGAGAGAGAGAGTAACAGGAATGGAGAGACTGTGTGTGTGCTCCAGCAGCACATAAAATAAATTGGATAAATACAGGTGTTTAAGGGGATAGAGGAAGATAGACAGAGGAGAGAGAGAGAGAGAGAGAGAGAGAGAGAGAGCAGGGAGAAAAAGGGGAGATGCCAGAGAAGTCTGTCTCTCTTCCTCTCTCTTTTTTTGACTCTGTCTATCACACTTTCTCTCTCTCTCTCTCTCTCTCTCTCTCCACTGCTTGTCTTTTTCCCCATAATTCCCCTTTCTCTCTCTCTCTCTCTCTCTCTCTCTCTCTTTCTCCCATCAGGTGGTCTTATTCCATGTGACATGTCTGTCTGTGTGGATCATTCCGACTGTGCCTCCTGCTGTTAGCTTGTCCTCACCAACACACACACACACACACACACACACACACACACACACACACCTGTAATAAGTGCTGAAAATAGTTTGCTCTAGAAGCCACATCTGTCGGTTTGCATGCAATCTGACTCCATTCAAAAAACTCAGCAACTTATACACATTCTGGTTTTTGAGGTTTATGAGGACCTTCCACTGACAGACATAGCGGGGACCTTAACCTCAGAAACCCCATGGGAGGCTGTGAGGACCGCGTAATTGGGAGGAAATTCAACACTGTCCTATGTTCATAAAAAAGGCATACACACACACACACACACACACACACATACACATATATATATATATATATATATATATATATATATATATTGTGGCGTGGGCGGGGCGGCGGCTGACGACCAGCATGCCTTGCGGGGATGTCGGTGTGTTCACCATAATAAGGAAAGGTGTTTGGGTTAGTGGCTTCGGCCCTGTTTGTGTGTGTGGGTGTGTGACGTGTGGAATGTGCTCCAATTCAGGCTGACGCTGAATTGGAGGTTGGCTCCTGAGTGAAGGTGTTGCTCATGTCATACTAACGGGTGTGCTAAATAAAGTACTCCCAGCCATTGCATTGGGCAGCAAATAAGCTCACTCGTCTCTCCACCATCCTTCCCGGCGTAAAAACGCTACAATATATATATATATATATATATATATATACGGGTCAATGACGTGACGCCCCCTTTTTCTGTCCGGGTTAATTTTATTTTGCAGAAAAAACTAAAAAATACATAAAAATTTCTCATCTACTTGTTATACCTTCTTTACCTACTAAACCACTCTAACTTCTCCAAATTTTTAAGTTTTTCATCATTTTTCTGCTATCCGAAGTGCCAAAACATCATATGGGGCGACCGTCCGGCCTTGACTTTAGTTAGGACAACTGGTTTAAAAACACTTTAAATCAACTTAAATATATCCCTTTTCCTAGTTGGCATAATTTTAAACATGTTTTACATCCATTGACAAAACTATAAAGCATTTGCTCATATATTTCTATCATGATATACAAACGAATGTTGTCCGAATTATGTTGATTCTATCCATTTCATCCGGAGCGACCATCAACAAACCACAATTTTGGGACCTTTATTTTAAAAAACATCTCAAGGATGGGATACTGCATCAGCCAGACACAAGTGAAGACCCCCTGGAAACAACTGTATAGTAAATCAGTCTCTCTCATATAGTAAGAAAAAGCTGTTTTTTAACGGCTGTGATGTCGTAGTCACTTTTGGTCTTCATGTGGGGCGACCACCCCAAAACTGTGAATTATAATTTTTTTCCACAAATCTATATTTTGATGATAAATTTGATAGTGCTTTGTCACTAGAAGAAGCTAGTTTGGTTTCTGAGGCTAACTGTTAGCCTGTTATACTTGAGTAAACTTGAAAACATCATATGGGGCGACCGAGTATCATGTGGGGCGACCACTGCTAAATGTTTTAAATGATAGATATATGTCCTATATTTGTAGTTTTCATATTCTATACATCAATTATATACATAGAGTTAATTGTTTAAGTATAATTATTTGTATATTTTATCTTTTTTTTTCTAAATTCAGCCATTTTCCATTCCTTTTATAGGGAGAAACATTTATTTTAACTGGATAATGAAGGAGACTCTGATATTATAGAATAAACTTGTGAAATAATGGTTTTCATAAAATGAAAGGGCACTAAAGTTTATCTTTCTTCATCAGTTTATCTACTTACTGATATGAGTTCAACTAGTCTTAATGATACATAAAAATGTGAATTCTGAGATATATTACGGTCACCCCAGATGACTTTTTTAAGGCTGTGTTTTATTAACTTAAGTGTAAAAACACTAAAATGACATTTTTTTTACTTTTCTTTATAAAGGCATGTGTACACTACATTCCAAATGTTTAAAAAATGGCCAAACATATCCATATTTTTGGCATTTTAAAATTGGCCTATTAAAAAGTCTTATCCGTCAATGACCCATACACACAGTATATACACAGTATATATACACACAATTCATTCCCCTATGAAGAATTTTTTTATATTGATTGGATTGTGGTGGAGTTCGGGGCACTGAGATCAAGGCAATCATTCATCATGGAATGTAGGAAATTGTTTACTCCACGACAATTATCCATGACAATTTTGATACAGAGTACGGAGCAACGCGCAGCCATGCGATGACAAGAAAAGATTCTCTTGACTACAGAATTCTTTCCTCATCTTTAAACACTCCAGTAGAAACACTCCAAACCCCGTGAGTGTTTCTCTTGTCCTCTTCTTCCCAAGGTCAAGACTCTTCATCCAGTGGAAAATGGCGGTTGCGGCACTTCTCGCAACAATGACGGAATGTATTCTGGAAATTCAGAAAAGACTAGACGTGAGCGATTTTACTTAAAAAACCTGTTCAGCCTTTCCTTTTTCGAACACATCGAAACATCAAAGGTGAAGGGTGAGGTCAAGAAAAAAAATGGAGCTTTAGATGGTCGGCATAAATTTGTAGACAAACGGGTTCAACTGCGATGAGAACCTGTTAGGTTTTAGAAAGGAAAGAGGGAAGGACTGGAAGAAAAGGAACCAGTGGAGAGTAGTTTATACAACCAGAAGTGTTTATAAGAAAGGAAGAAAAGGAGAAATAAAGAGAAGGAATGAAGAAAAATGAATGTTGGGAAGAGAAAGAAAAGATGCACAAGAGGTAATGATGGAGTGATAAAGAGTGATGAAAAAGAGACAGCATGATGAAGAAGTAAAAAAATTAAGTGAAAACTTAAAGAAGGAAATGACAGAGGGAATGGCTGTGGCCTGGAAAGGTAAAGAGAAAAAAGAGAAGGAGAGAGGGAATGACAGCAAGATGAAACTGTGAGGAGAAAGAAAAAGGAATGCAACAACGGACAATAAAATGACTGATGGATAAAATAAAATAAAAATGATGGATAAAACGTACAGAGAGGCAGAGGAAAGAAAAGATAAAGGGAATGATGGGAGGAAAGAAAAAGAAAGGCATGAGAGAGGGATTGATGGTGAGGTAAAGAGCGAGGAGAAAAGGAAAGGAAGTTATTGATGAAATGAATGACAGGTCTGGAGGGATACATTGCTGTGAAAGAGGGAGAGCAACAGAACGACAGAGGTAATGATGAAGAGATATGGAGTGAAGAATAGAGCTGCACAGTTCTTGCATCTCCATGGGATTGTCCACAATGTTCTCTCTCACACAAAAAAAAACCCTTTTCCTTATTTTATACACCTTAAAGTGAATAACTTAAAAGCTGTTGCAAATAAATAGAATGTTAACAGCAATAAATACAATAAATAGCACGTGTGTATTGGATACTCAGTCAACTACAGTACTTCATAATCACATGCATAATTTATTATTATTATTATTATTATTATTATTAGCATAAGTTTGTTAGGTAATTTGAAGTTAAGTGCATAGTTTAAAATTTGTTATTGACCTTAACTTAGCAACTAGCAGCCAGTGCATAATCATAAATTAAGGTTAAGTGGTTTTATTTCATATTGTTCTTCATTTGCATGTCTTTTCTAAATCTTGTGATAGTTGTTCAAATGCAGAAAATAATTATAATGTTGGAAATTGGTAATATTGGGTGGCTGGAACGGATTATCTGCATTTACATTATTTCCTATGGGACGATACGTTTCACAATACAAAATTTCACCTTAAGAAATTGCCTGCCGAGGTACCGCTGTACAGTATATAAAATAAATAAATTAAGTATGCGATGATCGCAATAGAAGAGAATGTCCTGCTTTGACACATGCATTGTTAAGACACAAACAGGACTTAAAGGGAGCTGATTATAAACAGGACATCCCCCCCACCCCCCAACCCCCGTAAGCTCTGATTGGCTACTATCGTTAGCTTGCTTATTTATAACTGAGAATACTGAAAAGCTTATTGTATTTTTTTTTTTCTGTTATTTTTTTAAAGCCTGTCAGATCTCAAATCCTGTTAGTTAAGTTTAAAATGAAATGCATGCTAGAACAATAAATATATGCTGGAAACATATTCTAGCATGTGTAGAAAAGGTGTGTATATATATATATATATATATATATATATATATATATATATATGCAGAAAAGGATGAAATAAAGAGAGAAATGAAGACAAAAGAATAGAGACAGGTATTGAAAGAGAAAGGCAGCAGTAATGAAGAAAGCGACAGAGGTACTCTATAAGAGAGAGAGAGAGAGAGGGAGAGAGAGAAATGGAGCATTTATTCCATCATAGCGAATGGGCTTCTGTCACTTTGCTGGTGTTTTTTTTTTTCTTTTCTTTTCTTTTACAGAGACATAAAGGAGAGAGATGACGAATCAATAGAAATGGGCACTAATCACAGCCTGTTTATTTCTTTTCACAGGTTTACTTGTGGATTTCAGAAAGATGTCTTCTGTTAGTTAAACACAGAATAAAAAAAAAAGGAAAGATGAAATGAGATGGAATGAAAAAATTAAAGGGAAAATAAGGGAGTTTATTAAATATGTGACAATAATGAGAGAAGATGAAGAGGTCCATGGGTGACTTTTAAGCCGTGAGGGTTGAAGGAGTCCGTTTAGCTCATGTTTATAAATAATCATAAAAATACGCAGAGCACAGCAACCATACAAAACATACCATGAAGGAAAGACAGGGAGAGAGAGAGAGAGATAGAGGGCGGGGTATGAACAGTGGATCCTACAGGGGATAAAAACATGATTTGACTTGACAGAAGAGAATATGGCCAGTGTAGCAGCGTGGTCCTACAACCCAGACAATAAATTCTACACAGAACGTTATTCTCGTTTGAGGGAAGTACAAGGATAACAATAAAGCACTTTGTAAAAGCTAAAACGTGATAAGGCTGATTATGTAGTCAGACTCATATCTCTGAAACTTTCACATTCCAGGATAAAGACGCCTCAGTGAAAGTGACAAATCCATCTGATGTGTCTGTCTTGGTCTTCAGCTTCATGTCAGGAACTCAACTGTCTCAGACGAAATGTGAATATAGAAGATATTGATTGATTGAACGAGGTCGGCTTTTGTGCAAAAAAAAAAAAAAATGTGTCAATGATATTATTCTCTGTTGCAGTATGCTGCTACCCCCAGCTTTTAAGCGGATTACGGCTGATCCCATCTGCTTTATGGCAGAAGACAAACATAAAAAGACGAAAATGAATCAGGGGCACGTGAAAGCCCTCTGAATAGTTTTGAACACACATTTTTTGGATTTGTGTATTGGTTTTCCAGATGATATTAAATGGAACACATGAGTGTAGTTGCTTTCAGCTTCCATAGTTACACCAGCTTCCCTTGTTACACCAAATTCTGTAGTTATATCAACAACATTTACATTTAGGCATTTGGCAGACGACCTTATCATCATACATCTGAGCAGTTTTTAGGGTTAAGGGCCTTGCTCAAGGCCCCAACACGGACAACTTTGTCGTCGTGGGATTTAAACCTTGAACCGTAGTCCAATTCCTTAACCACTGAGCTAACCCTGACAACTTCCAACAACCTCCAAAGTTGCACCATCAACTTCTGCAGTTGCACCTGCAAATTCCATATTAAACCAGCTTTCCTAGTTATACCGTCAGTTTCCGTAGTTACAACTTCCATAGTTGCACTTTCAACTTCCATAGTTACACCAGCTTCCCTAGTTACACCCTTGACCTCAGAAATTACAACTCTGAAATCAAACTTCTTTATTTACACCATCAAATTCCATAGTTACACGATTTTCAATAGTTACACCTTCAACTTTCGTAGTTACACCATCAAATTCCATAATTACACCTTCAACTTCTGTAGTTTCACCTTTAACTTCATAGTTATACCAGCTTCTTTAGTTACATCATTGACTTCTAAAGGTATACACCAACTTCTGTAATTCTACTAATGACCTCCGGAGTTACGCCAACTTCCATGGTTACAAATTTAACTTCCGGAGATACTGTACACCATCAATTTCCATAGTTACACAAACTTGCATAGTTACATCACTTAAAATTCTTTGAAATTTTATGCAATTAAAGAAATTACAGCATGGAATTTTGTAGTTTAATAAATATGTTCAATAGTTTTTAGGGATGGGAATTACCAGTCACCACCCAATACAATATTATCACAATACAGAGGTGGTGATTTAGTTATTGTGATGCTGTAAAGTAACATTATAAATATTGCAATGTGATATTAAATTTCTTTCAGATTTTGTTACTATTTTAAGACCTTGAACCTTCAAAAAACAAAAGGTTGTCATAACTTAGTTATGTACCTTAGCTTTATTAAACTTCTTTGCAAATGAATTAGCCACAGGCATTTATGTAAATGTAGTCCTTATGGCATTAGTTTTTCTCACTTAAAAACCAAGCGCAGTATTCAAACAATACAACTAACTTTAAATACAAGAGTTTAACATTTACAGTAACTTTAAATTTCATTGATAACGAAGCTACTGAGCCACACTTATCTCGCCACCCGTAAAATTTTAAAGAAATGGTGACTTTGCAAATGTCTTGTCTTGACAGCGTGTCGTGCAGTTATGAGTACTTCTACAGTACATGTGGTTCAAAACTTTTTAGCGCACACTGGTGTAAGGGGGTGTAATGAGTGTGTTTGAGGAAAAAGACAGATTGGAGGCTTTTCCAACACACTTAACTTCTGATAATGTAATGCCATAAAAGTGTGATGGTCATGCCTGAAAAAAAAAAAACATCCATTTTGAGCCACTGGCTAATCGACCGGTGCATCTCTATTATAAATGTAATATATCGTTTAAAAAAACGTAGCTTGCAGTCAAAGTGGCGATACACAAATGGGCACACAAAATGAAAAACGATTCATAAGAAAGATTCATAACTGATTTCTTACCACGTCTCTAGTAAACTTCCATAGTTTCACGAATGACTTAAGTTACAACAACAATGCAATAGGTACACAACCCACTCCACTAGTTACAGCAATATTTTTACACGTAAATGTCTTTAGGTTAAGTTCACAGTTTAGTATCAACCCAATTGGGTCAATGAGCCAACACATGAGCGCTGTCCAGTGTTTTGTTCGTTTAATTTTGCACTAGAGCTACGACTATTGTAGATAATTCAAATCTTAAAGGGGTTTAGTACAGGTAAGTAGGACTTACTTTCATCTATTTTAGGAAAATATGTCATCCAGGAAGACTATTTTAATATCTTTGGTTGATTATTGGATTGTTGGTTATGTCAGGTTATGTACTTTCTTTTTGTTGTTTAAAATGTTGTATCATTTAAGCATTTTTATTAACATGTAACCATCTACCTGTGAATTTCAGAGGTATCAAACAAAAAAATAAAACCTCTAAAAATCCAGAATGGACTAGATGGTAGGATTGACCCACAGCCTCTGATCTCCTGCATGCTCCAGTAATCGAGGCTATTATGTTTTCAGGCCGATACAATACAACATGGCTCTTAAATTTTTATGGGAGGGGCAGTATACACTGAACGATTGGCGGGTAAAATGTCCTCTTTGACCCAAATAGTAACCATATTTCATTTCATGGGTTGGCAGGTACAATGTTCCCACATGGACTGTAAACTTCCAAGGCCAACTGGGATTGATTATAGGAGTGTAAACTGCTTGATTTTCAGGACCAATGCTGCCCTATTGGCTAATAAACACCCAACTCCAGCAACTTCTGTATACGAAGGTCGTTACTGGGTTCATTTCCATATTAAGTTGAAAGTTGACTTTATCTAATCATTGTTTGTCATCATCCAGGTCAACTGTAACTATCAAAATGTTGTTTTTCGCTCCTATAAGATTTTCACATATACATGCGTTTTGTTTTGTCTTTTTTTGTTGCATGCTTTTCTTTTCAAACTGTCATGCTTCTTCCGTAAGCCTTAGTCATGTGACAAGGTACATCTGTTACAGAAGTGTGCTCATTAAAAAATTGTCCAGTCAATTTATTTTTATGCTTTTGTTTTGAACATGTTTTTGTCTTGAATCATTTGTATTGTTCTGTATATAGAGTATAGTTTGGTTATAGTAGAGTATGGAGTAATATTCATCCCTAAATGTAAAGAAAGGAGAAACCAGAAGGAGAAACCAGTAAATAATAATAATCTGATGCTTGTGGCCAGAAAAGCACAAACATTGTCACTCAGTATCCAAAAAGCAAATGAGTGCTTTTTGCACTTACGCTGCTTTGGGTGTCTAATCAAACATATAAACTGTTCCGAAACCTATTTTGCTGAGCGAAAATGCACAGAACATGCCGACAATACACACACCTAGATCGCTGCAGGTGGTTGCAAAAACAGGAATGCACTGATATTGCCTTAAATTTTCCCGAGAAAGCACTTTCTGACGTCCACATCAGAGAAAAGTGTAGAGCTTGTTATTATAAAATTCACATGTAGAGTCCATTATGGAAGGAAATATTCTTTCAGGATAGAGAAAGAATTGAAGGCATAAAGGAAAACCAGGACAAAAGTGTGCACACAAGATTGCTGTGGCACTGCGGGAGGCAGGAGTGCTTCAATCTGACTCTCAGTGCACATTCTAGGACACTAACAGAAAGATGATAAACTTCTTTAATTACTGACCTGATTCAAAAGCTTCCACATTTCATTAAGCAGCCTGGCTGAATCACATATGACCCTAATTGAGAAGACCGATCTACTAAAAGAAAATGCATTTCCCATTTTCTCTGGATGCAGGTGGTTCGCTGATGGATGGAGAGTGCCTAACATTACCTATGAATGATTCTACATAATATTAAGGGGGGAAAAAGGAAATCCATTTTGGACAACTCCAAATTCCATTGAAACACCATTAGGACTCAAAATGTAGTGATAACATCAAAACAAGTTTAGCAACCATCACCATTTATTATGGGCTTCTGATGGTACAATGTGTTCTGTTGTTTTGGATCTTAATGATATTCCCTGTTTTATATTCAATAGTGATCATCCATCCATCCATCCATCCATCCATCTGTTTAGTAACCTCTGTTGAGGCCAATGTATTTATGTCCATTTCACTCACTATTGTCATCCTTATTTGACATGACCATGATTGAAGCCAGCATATTTGAATCCTTTTGGGAAACCTTCAGAACGGCCAAGAATTGTTCAGATACCAAATGATTAATTTAAATTGATTTAAGCATTATGTAAAAATTTAAGTTTTCTTTTGGTTCCTATTGGTTCTTTCATGAGTGTCATGGTGTTAATGATAAATTCACTCAGAAAATCCATGTGTTGCTTTGAATACCTTTGAAAATGTTTGGAATACCACTAAAAACAGCTATGGGTTAACTGATAATCCATTAGGACCCATTATTATGCTACAATATTTGTGTCTGTATTGAACATTACTAACTATTACAGAACCTATAGAAACCAATAGAAACATTTTCTAGTAAGCTTTAAAGCTAAATATTATTAGTGAAATTCCATAAAACAAAAAACATGAAAACATTACTAACTAATATCTAAAAATCTCAGTGCCAATCAAAGCTCTTAAAAAATATTTTACCCTAACACAACAAAGAAAGTCCTATGAAGACATGTTTTATGGGTTCTCCAACAAAGGTTATCATTTAAGGGTAAATATCTTAAATCCCACTGGACAAACCAGAATATCTAAATTCCACTGAAAAAAGAACAGATATGTTTAAGATTAAGTCCCATCAAAACATGTCTACAGTCAAAGCTAAGTACTGTACCGTGAATCCCACTGGAAAGCCATCAAACACATCTAGAAGTAGTCATAGTTCAACTTTAACAAATCATTATCACACAAAAAAGGAAATACAATTACTTACCATTACAAAGCCAATAAAAACCTCTTCTGTCCTCATATCCAACATGCTGAACAAAACAGCACAGGCCAGCAATTAGACCAGCATACAGTAAGGTGTGTCTTGTTGTGTCAGTTATTGTTAGCTAGCTACCTAAAACAAGCAAAGCTGGCAGGATTTCTGACAGGATTGATTTGTTTGCTTCACTTAAAATGTTTACAATATCCATGACTAAAGCTAGCTAGCTGGCTAACATACACTAGCCACATTTTTCAGATATTCAAGAAATTCTATTTGTAAACAAAATAAAACAATAAAACTTCTTCTGAGGGTTTAAAAGTGTATTATTGAAAATCTTACTGAATGAATATAATGGCTAAAATTAATTACTTAAAAATGTATAATGTTAATATTTTAAATCATGCCAAGACACATTTTGTTAGCCAGCTAGCTACAGTAACACAAGCACAGCTGACGGGATTTCTGACAAGATTATTTCGTTTGCATTTGGATAAAATGTTCACAATATCCATGGCTAAAGCTAGTGCTATCTGGCTAATAAACAGTCATATTGACAAGGTATTTTAGAAAAACTCTGTGTAAAAAAATTATTAATAAATAAATAAATAAAAAACTTTTAAGTTGTGGATTCTTCATTAATTAATATAGCCTAAAAGACATGCATGTAATATAAAATATGTATTACTAATTAAATTGTCTTTAATCCTAAGACGTTAGCAGCTTTTCATGGCATTTTGATGAAACGTTGGCCCATGCTTAGCGTATTTTCTGCCAATTAGAATTACAGATTAGCATGCTTTGTGCTCAGTAAACATTTACACACCTGTCTGCAGGGACTCACACATGGTGCTGAAGAATATATTTTTTTCTCCTCACAGTTGGTCCGTGTTGAGTTGGACCGTAAATTAGATGATAATACAGAATGACATGAATTAAACAAACAGATACCTAATCCGCTTCGTTTAGCACGAACAGTGCATTAGCAATAACTGGCTTAGCATTTTGTGAGCGCATTACCTCATAAACATGACATTTTCTTTTCTTTACAATGTTACTGTACACATGGATTGAAGCAAGAAGCATTTATACTGCAATGCTTCATAAAGTGTATTGTCTAATCAGAGCTTTAATAGATTTTAATTGGGCGTTATAGAGTTGTGACATTTATTAGCAAAAGTTGCTGAATTAATGCTGTATATACAAATATGTTTTATTAAAAAGAGCAACAAATCTTTCATAGTTCAGAAACATTAAAATAAATAGCATAAAGTTAAGATCAAAAAGTCCACACTGCTTGTGCAAATACGAGGGGTAAATCAAAAGTGTTTATTTTAAAGTGGCACTTGGAAAACAGTGCAGGATAACTCCCTTTAATTTTCTATACGGTGCTTTGCAAAAGTATTTATATCTTTTGAACTTTTTCACATTCTATGGAACAGCTGTTTTTATACTAAGATTAAATTACACACAGACGGTCTATATTTACTAATTAGGTGACTTTTGAAGACAATTGGTTAGGGGTATCAGAGTAAAGGGGGCTGAATACAGTCTCAGATTTTTATTTGTACAAAAATCTTATCAATTATGTGCCACTATGTGGGAGCCATGATTGAACTACCTGCTTCACGTCTGAAACACCGGCCTCCCAGGAGCTCCTTTATTGGCCCAATCATGTTGAAATAGCTTGGATTGAGTTCAGGACTGTTCGGGGGATGTTCTGTAATGTGCAGGTGGTGTTGGTGAATGATGACGGGAGCGACTGCAGTGGCCTCCGAGCTAACTCGTCCGGGATCGACCATTCATGGACATTTGGCCTTCTTTATTATGTTTGCACTATTCAAATGATTTCACTTCTGTAAATGTTAAAATCTCTTTTACAACTTTATTCACTGGTCCCAGTTTGATTTGAACACCACTCATATCAATGCTGGGCATTCAATTCTGCGCTAGCTTACAAAACTGATAATGTTCTATTATGTATAACAGTAAAAAAAATGTATGCCTCAATCTTTAATTACATTATACTCAGACACTTTACTCAGATTTATATATATTTTTTGTTTGGATGTGAACAAAGCTTCACCTGGTTTTAACGCCACACTGCTGTTGCCTTTAATAACTTTACAGTCACATGCCTGGTCCTGTGATCACATCTCTCATCACAGTGCCCTCAAGCCCCGATCTCCTCCAGCCCACATGGATCCCACCATATGAAGAATGAAGAAGGGTGTAATGAAGAAGGGTGTAATTTAGATGATGCAAAAACAACAAATTATGGGATGGTGGTCAAGCCAGTGCAACCGGAGAACCCGGATCGGAGCTGAAACACACAGGAGGAAGCCAAACCAAACAAAACCGAGCTTCGTAAAACAATCTGTTGTCATATCTGTGCGGAGAGGTTAGGAATGTTGGTGGGCTGAGACGAATAATATACAAAGGGATAAAGTTATGGCCAGTTTTTCCCTCTGAAGGCGACAGGCCTTATTCTAAACAAAGTGATTTAGTATAATTTAGAGTTTCTGCCTCTTAAAACGCTACAGAAGATCCCTAATTCTGAAGTCTGTTCTGAATCTGCCTGTTGCTTTGCCATGTTCAGCGTAATTGTATATAAGAAAATACTCCGTTTTTTATTCATATAAAACTGTCAGCTGTCAATACTTATAGATATAGATAAAATCATTATGACCATTACTTGAGCTTGAGGAATGAATGCAAGAGAAAAGGAAAAAGAAAGAAAGATTACAACCAATCCATTGTAATATTACTGGACTGAGTAACACACACACACACACACTCCCCTACACAGCTGGCAGAAGCTGTCTCTAACCTCCAATCCTGCTGGTCTGCAGGTAGCTGCACGCATGACAGCATCGTACTCCGACACGGCACTTTGTGATTGGACCTTTGCGTAATCACCGCTCTTAACTCGGCACGGCATCAGACGATGGAGGCAGCATTCTGCTCCACTGATAAACACTATGGACAAGCGTATTAACAAACCCACACGCACACACACACATACACACACACAGGATTTCAATTAATAATAAAACATCGCTGTAGCAATCAGTTCTAATCCTCAGACCTGTGTGTTAAAGAACTATGGGTATGTGGAGGCGTTTACCTTAAATAAAGGACTGAATGAATAAATATGTACATAGCTTCAGTGTAATGGTTAAAAAAATGAAGAAGTGAATTACTGAGTGAATGAGTGAACAAACTAACTCATCAGTGAGTAAAACAATAGAAAGCAATAAAAACTGCATGAATGAATGAATGTAAATTAAGTAAATAGAGTTGTGTAGTGGATCTGGACAAAAATTTGTAAATGGAATAACATCAGACAAATTGAATAAATGAATGAATGAGTGAATGAACCTGGTTAAAATACATGGAACAGTTGGCATATGAATGAACAAGGGATTCACTAAGTATAAAATGATCCCACTGACTTATGAATGAGTGAATGTGTGAATGAAAAAGGAGGCAAAGTGATTATACAAAAAATTACTAATGCCATACAGTTGTATTACAGACACAGACAAAATGATTATTGCAAAGATTATTAAACAAACCAAATGAATGAATGAATGAATGTACACACTATATAAAAAACCATAACTGATGATAAAACAAGCACAGGAATGAATGAATGAATGAATGTCCAGCCGAGTTAATCAACTAATACAAATTTAGCAGCATATCTACATATAAATAAAGCAAATATGAAAGAATATGAAAAAAAAATTAGCAGATGAATGAATGGACCAAGCAACCTATAATTAATAAAATACATTAAAATAAATTGAATGAATGGTTAAAGAATATCTGATCATTATAACCATAAGTCAACAGAAAATTTAGAGAATAAATGAACAAATAATTGGTTGAGCAACTGCACGAATGAATGTTTAAATCAGTCAATTAATCTAGCAATCAATTAATTAATTAGTGTGGATATATGGATTATGAATAGATGGATACATTTATAGATGGATAGATTAATGAATGAATGCATGAAGGAATAAATGAAGCACATAATCATTGAAATAAATCCAAAAATGAATGATGAGTGATGGTATTAAAAAAACAATGAGCGAATGAATGGATGCTCAAAACAAACTTAGAAAAAAACAAAAACATGAACCTCTATTTATTTATTTATTTTTTATCCTAGACTTTGGGTCTTACAAAGACATGTCATGAATAATAATGATAAAAAAAAACAGAGATTACAAAGAGATGATGTGGAGGTGGAGAGCACGCCTCAGCCAGAAAGGGTAAGTGAAACATTGAAAGATGGAAATCTGTTAATGCTCTACACATACACAGAAAGAAGGAGTGTGAGAGAGAATTTGGGGCGTGTGTGGCTCATTTCTGCCTGAGAAACGTACGCAGGTTTTGATGTGGCTCTGCAACCTGATCTGATCCGAAATGAAGTTTCCACAACGTTCACCTTTACCCCAATGCAGTCCATCGACCGAGATGTGCTTCCTGTATCATTTTTCCGTCTCTAGTTCAGCACCTCAGGCTATCACACTGGGACACCAGTTTAAAGTTGATCTTCTCCCTAAAGCGGTAGCTCGGATGAAATTCCTAAGTCTGGAATTCAGAGCGTGCGGCATGGAAGCTCTTGTTCATCAGCAGAACTTTATTTCTTCTCTAAAGCCACCTCTCAGTTCAAGACCCTGGATCTCAACCTTCATGCTTCAACAGGGCTGAAATCCAGTTACCAGACTCAAACCTAGTTCTCACAACCCTCCTCAAAAGTCTCAATATGCATTTCACTCTGAAGGCTCACTGAGAAACCCAGAGCCAAGAACAAGACTACCAACCAACAGCAGGTGTATCCCAGTAATCGTACTCACACTAACAGAAAAAAGCAGGATGGTAAAAGTTGTCCTAAAAACACAAACACACATGCACACACACACATGCATCCAGGCCATCTAAGATCTAGAAAATATGTGCAAGCTGCAAAGTGGGTCAAAGTTAATTAGATTTCTTCGAATCTCCTCATCACGATGTCATAGAGAAGTTTTTCCAACGTTGTTAACCGATCATGGTCACACAGACGAGTTCCAAAAAGTCCCTGAAACACATTTAATATGTTTTTATGTTTTTAGTATTCAATATATTTTAGAATATTTATCAGACGTTTGTGCGCTAGTGTCAAGACTCTTTTGTTGTCTTCAAAAAAAAAAAGCTATTACCGAAGACTCCTTGAAGACGCCCAAAAGACAACTTTACTATAAAGACTTTATTGAATTGATCCTGAAGATGTTCCCAGTACTGTAGGTCCTGAAGATGTCCTGAAGGCCTACAGTACCTGTACCCACTGCGTTACCTAGAAGTTTTCATCTTAAGAACTGAAATTTTGCATGAAATTTCCCTTAGCATGCAAAGCATTTTCAGCATTTGAGTGAATAAACCAAACTGAACACTGGTTATGTTGTGCATACATCCAGGAGCCGATCAAAATTTCTTTGCGTCAGTAGAAATGTATGTTTTTGAAAATTATTTTTCATTAATAAAAATTATTTAAATGTTATGCAAATTTAAATTGTGAAGCGAATTTATGAATTTAGCTTTTTTTTTGCATTTTGCATGAAGAAAAGCCGCTTTCAGTTTGTTTTTAAAGCAGCCTTCCCAAGAGGAATCATAAATTAAGGGTAAGTGAGGTTTTATGTCAATTTATTTTATATTGTACTTTATTTAGATGTCTTTTCCAAATGTTTAGAATTTTTTATGCAAAAACTATCGTAAGTACACATTGTTCTTTGGTGGTCAGACAAATACACTCCCTGTTCGGTAATCGGAGAGTGAATCACAGATGAGAAATGGAAAAAGTAGATAAAAGGATAAAGATGAAGTTTTGTCTTAAAACCACTCCAGCGTGTTAAAATTCACTTATACCACTTCAGCGCTGTTATTTCAGCCAAAGTGAAAATATGAACTAATCCCAGTAAAAATATTAACTTTATCTTTTCTAATTAATATCTATTGGTGCAGGTGTTTGTTTACATTGAGACAGTAGCGCATTAGTAGATTATTTTACAGTAGATTATTAAATCTGATACATAACTGTTCATAACATCACTTTTACTCCTTTACATTGATTTCACTTGCGATGGAGGTTAAACTTCAGGCAGAGATCTAAGGACTGCAAAAGTTTCAGTAAATTTTGTCCAAACAGTTTTGTCTTGTGACGCTGCGAGAAAATCTGGCTGGACAGACAGACAGACAGACATACAGACAGAAAACTTTCTGAGACTGGTTTCGGGTTTATCAGTGTATGAGACGTAAAGCTATCATTGAAAAAGCGAGTTCTGACCAATGTACAGACAAAACCTTTCATTTATTCATATACTGCAGATATGATCATAGTGTTGGAAATTAGTCATTTTAATAAAATTATTGAGTGGCTGGAACAGATTATCTGCCTTGACATTATTTCCTATGGGAAAATGCATTTTGCAATACGAAATTTGAGAAATTCCAGAACAGAATAAATTTGTAAGCCGAGGTTCTACTATACAGTACTTTAGCTAGGAAAAGGAGACACATTACAGGTAGACAGGATGCGGGTAGACAAGAGGACAAGAGAGGTGTTCACATGAAAGAAAAACAATCAGGAACATGAGTTAGAGTTTTTATCACCTGTCACAAGTCTTGCCAGTGCTCCAGATGTGAATATCTATTTTTATTTTTCTATCATACAACTGAACGCCCTTGTCCATTTTATGCAAACGTTTAAAGTCAGGACCATGAGTTAGAGTTCATTTGGAAAGCCCTAAGGTGTTTTATTTTATTTATTTATCCCTTTTCTTATCAGTGCTCCAGATGTGAAAGACGCGCGTGTGTGAGTTTTCATTCTTTTCTTTTTATTAACAATAGAAATGATAAGCATGCACAAATGTAGCTGTTTGTAGTTCTCTCGCGCGCGTCACTCACCTGCGTTCCGAAGTTTCTTGTTCCGGTAAACGGAGAAAATCACCAACAGGTTGCCCAGGATGTCCACCACGATGGTGAAGATGAGGAAGCAGCCGAGCGTTGTGGTGACCCAGGGCGGTCTGAGTGCGGCGGTGGAGCCGTTCACCACCTGACTCCCGTTCATCGCGAGCCGCTCCACATCTGGCATCGCGCTCTCAACAACATCTGGATGTCCATCCAGAGCGCGCCTGCGCCTGCGCCTAGCCCGGGGGTGAAGACTGAGGGTGCCCGCGCGCGCGTCTCTCCATCATGTGTGCTATATGCGCGCGCGCGTGTATGTGTCTGTGTGCGTGTGTGTGTGTGTGTGCGCGCGCGCGGGGTAGAATTAAGTTCTGCGCCGTTCGCTCCCGTGCGTGAAGTTTCTTTAACTCCTCAGGGTTGCCAGATTCTCCATCTGTCCATGTTCCAGCTTCTCCACATGATCCAGGCAGATTATAATCCGAGGGAAAAACTCAACATGGCAACCATGAGGGGCTGGACGGGCCGGTTATTAAGGGTTTATCTACGCGCGCGCATACACACACACACACACACACACACATTATGGGCTCAGGCTGAGCAAAGCAATACAGTTAAAGATCAAATAAAAAATGTCTATTTAGTTTCTTTTTTTAAAATGTTTTTTTATTTGCTTTACATGAAAACATTAAATCTTTTTAAATTCTTTCTTTTGTATGTCGCTGTGGATAAAAACGTCTGCCAAATCTTTAGCAAATTACCACTTACAAAGTCCTACCTCATACACACACAGACACACACACACTTTTTATTTATTTATTTATATTTAATTATTTTTTCATCATTATTATTATTATTATTATTATTATTATTATTATTAAGATTTCTCATTTATTTTTAAGGTGGAACTCTATCATTTTTATCTGCACCAAGCATAATGATTATGATGCACAGTCCTAGCTGCTCATAACTTTACACACACTGTCAGAATTATTAAGATATTAGCTGAAGTAAGGAGAGTTTATTATTATTATTATTATTATTATTATTATTATTTCATCAATGTAATCAATGATACTATTAATGTTATTTCAGGTTGAATTCCATGTACACATCTGTCTGTCTTTCTGTAATGTCACAAAACTTTGTTTGGTGTGACAACATCATGTGGTATCGGTTTCCACTGGATTGGTGGCTAAATATTAGGGAATTGTACAAAATGTACCCAGTTCATGCCAAGATTTTGAGTCTACTGTCAATTTATTTTATCACACACAGTGGAAAAGAGATGATATAAAAAAGTTTATGTTTACACTACAGTAAGTTGTACTTCTCCCTCCATCAGACAAATACACTCCCTGTTCACCGGTCATTTTTTAAGATGCAGCCACAGTGTGATGCATGCGCACTATGCTGTAAAAACATCCGGTTTAATTTATGCCACAGTTTAACTTTAGGCAGATACCCACTGTAGGTACTGGCAAAGTTTTATTAAATTCTGTCCAGAAAGTTTTGCGTGATGCTGTGACAAAATCTGGCTGGACAGACATACAGACAGACAGACAGACAGACAGACAGAAATCTTTCTGAGACTCCAGTGTATGAAATGTAAGAATACCATTGAAAGAGCGAGTTCTGACCAATGTGCAGACAAAACCTTTCTTTTATATATAGATACTGAGTGCATTACCCTTTTTAGCATCACTAATCGCTTGGAGTCTTTTGCACTTTTGCAGCAGTCATGGATGAGGCACTTTATTGTCCCACGTTGTAAAGCTGCTCTGTTTTCATGGCAAACAAGCCTTCAGGTCCTACAAAAATCTCCCCAAAATGCCTCAGTGATATAGAGATCAGGAGATTGGATCCCATGCACAGCTTCTGGGCCTCTGATATTTTTACTTTTTGACACATGCTACATTCATCTTGCTATCAAGTTTGCCTAAACTCCCTGTGCCAGTTCAGCTCACACACCAAAAGATAATCAGAGATTCACCTCCATGCTTCACAGAACTGATGGGGTGGTACTTCTCCGTCTCATCGTGCACCTTTTTGACTCTCGTCTGTCAAACACAGCATTTATAGTGGATGATAAAATGTTCAGTCTTTAATCTTTAGCTTGGATGTTTTGAAGAGGAGAAATAGGCAATATTTCACACATTTACAATGAAACTAAATAGTAATAAAACTAATAAGTGCAAAAAAACAACAACACAATAACCAGCATTAATAATTTCACAGAAGTGAAAAATAAGGGCGAATATAGTTGCTTTTATTTTATGAATATTTTGAATTTTTATGTTTGTTGTGATATTTGCATCATCATTAAATTGTTATTATTATTATTATTATTATTATTATTATTATAAGTACTAGTAGTAGTAGTAGTGGTGGTGGTGGTGATGTAAATATCAATACAATTTATTTATTTATTTATTTGTTTGTTTAATTGTTAAAAGAACTTGGCCTTTTTAGCACTGATGACATTTTCAGTTCATTAGATTTCTAAAATTTTGTTAAGGGTGCACAATACCCTTACTATAATTTTCTATTATCTTTTTATGTATTCATTTAAAATGATCATGTACTGTACCTTTGGGAACTGGAACAGGATCAGAATGAAATAAAATCGAATCTCTTTCGCCTTCTAGTGGACGTAAACCAAACAACAGGCGGATCAGAAAACTTCTAATCATGCACTTTATGGACAAAAGTATTCATCCAAACCTGTTACTTCTTAAATTCAGGTGTTTCAATCAATCAGGCCCCTAATCCCCAGTGGAGGGCAATCTTAATGCTTCATCATACCAAGACATCTTGGACAATGCTGTACTTTGTGACAACAGTTTGTTGAAGGCCCCTTTCTCTACCAACATGACTGAGCCCCAGTGCAGAAAGCAAGGACTATAAACACATGGTTTGATGAGTTCTGTGTGGAAGAACTCGACCAGCCCGAACACAGAGCCCTGACCAAAACCCCATCGAGCATCTTTGGGATGAACCTGGACTGAGATCATGAGCCAGACTTTCTCATCCAACTTCAGTGTCTGACCTCATAAAGGCTCTACAGAATGAATGGGCACGAATTCCCACAGAAACACTCCAACATCTTGTGGACGACCTTCCAAGAAGAGTGAAGGTCGTTATACAGTAGCTGCAAAAGAGGGACGAACTCCATACCGAAGTATATGTATTTGATGATAGAGTGTCATTTTCAGTGCAGGTTTGGCCAAAAGCTTTGGTCCATATAGTGTAACTTCAGCTTTTCTGACATTGACACCATGGCATTGTTCTTGTTTTTGTTCAGGTGATTCATGCTAAACACTTCCAAGGGGGAAAAAAAACCCAGGAAGTCTCAGTCAGTCAGGATTGGTTTGTGGAACTCTGTTAGGCTCTGACTTCACTGTCAGTTGTTAGAATGGATGAGGATTGAAAAGTTTTGTGAACATCTATAGTCTAAACTTGAATTAATTTGTATACAGGAGGCATGGATTGATTTAAACCTTGTTTAGAGTTGTATGGTCAACCTCTTAAGACCCAAGCTTTCATTTTGCATGCATTTTTATTTTTCCTATATATTTGCGATTAGTAGGACCTAATAAGTATAAAATCTAAGCATTGTCTTTGAACAGAAAACTGAGTTTGACACCCTCTTGTGTTTCTCCTAATTAGTGTACAGTAATATGCTTTTGCTACCATTAAATAATGTTATAAAGTATCTACTAATCAGGAAGTTAGACAGAATGAAGTATAAGGTGCAGCAAACCCAAAAACTGAGGTCTCCATATGAGGACGCAGTGATGTCTAACTGACACGTGTTCACATATCTGTTAAACAGTAAGAAGAAGCAGATGAGTTTACATACTGTAAATATGAGCACTGGACCATGGAGGACTTTGAAGTTGCAGGCTATAAGCAGAAAATTCTTTGATCAACTTTATCATGAAACATTTGAATCAATCTCGTTGTATGAGAAAAGCTCAAGTAAAATTTGGAAGCAAAACAGGCATTGAAGCATTGACACAAAGTTATAATTCCTGTTTAGAAATCTTACAAAGACCCAAGTCTCAGTCCTGCTTATACTGTAGATTTGCGGGCTTTATAGCTGTAAAATAATTGATAGAATTTAAAAAAAGGATTAGTATAACTTTTAGAGACAAAGCACATTTCAGGACATGCGATAGACACATTATAGAGTAAATAATTACCCCTTGTGTCGTCTTTAGGATGACCCACAACATACGTATGGTCCATCCATCTGGCACATCGGGTGACAGATACAGTACTCCTCACCCTGGAGGTATATCTGTCATTTCTGTGGCAGTTACCTACACGATTGGGTTGACAGCTTGACAGCAGATTGTATTTGAGCACTTGGGAGTGAGGAACCTTGCTCAAGGGTCCGACAGTGGCCACTCCGGCAGCATTGTGGCTCGAACCGTGGACCTCTTGGTCAGCAATCTAACACATTACTGTAACTACTGATCTACCCCTGCTCCCACAAAATATAGGACAATCAGTAGCCTGTGATGTTCCACAAGTTCATCACACCTTCAAAAAGATCATCCTGGGGATCACTTACTCATCTATCATTCACCTATCTACTTATAAAACATTTGAATTCTGTTTGTATGTTTGTACTGGTGCTCCTAGCGGTTGTTATGTTGGAAGTTGGCAGCTGCATCATCAACTTTTCATACTCTGAGTGTGTCACAGGCATTCCTAAAGCTGCAACAGGAGGCAGCATTTACTACTTTGAAAACAGGTACATCAAAAACCCTGACGATGTCGTGTACAGTATGACAGGCGAGACAAAACATTAGAGCAGCATGAGGAGTGGCAGAGAGTTGACCTGCACACTCCATTCTCAGGTAATGGTAGCACCAATACAGTACATTAGGATCTACAAAAAAGTCTATGGGACTTTTTGGGGCGGTTAATTCACTTCGCAAGCACCACTAATAGTAATAATAATAATAATAATAATAATAATAATTTGCTTTTAGGTTTCATTTGCATACCGTATGTTCTGTATTTAGGCAACATCACTGTATGAATATATTATTGTAATTGATTTCAGACCAGTGCCGGTCCCAAGCCCTGAGAAAATAGGAGGGTTGCGTCAGGAAGGGCATCTGGCGTAAAACCTGTGCCAAGTTGTAGTGCGGACTGGGTATTCCTCTGTGGCGACCCCTTGCCGGGAGCAGCCGAAAGACCAACAACAACATTTCAGACCAATACATTAATAAATAAAATTAATTTTTTACTTATTGATTTTAAGGGGACAGTGTATGAGATGGTTGGAGGGGGCCTCGGGTTTCTGACGAGTACCCTTTAGGCGTGATTGTGACATCATCATCGTCATCACAGTAAACACCAAGAAAAAGAACTGTCTCTTAACTTACATGAAAGGTAAGTTGAGAGTCCTCGTGCTGAGCAGAGTTAGGTTTTCTCATATAGGTTTTTTTAGAATTCTTTATGGATCAGATGGTCCGCTGTGGTGAACCTTTGACAAGAACAGCGAAAGCAAGTTGCTTTGTCTAAATTTATAAAAAAAAAAGTCAGAAACACATTTAAAGAATTACTTCTTGTTTCTCCTACTTAGAAAAAATCAAGCATGGTGCGCATCAGCGAGGACCTCATCCGCCGTCGTGCTGAGCACAACAGCTTTGAGATCTTTTCTCTGGAAGAGATTTCACTACATCAACAGGACATTGAACGAATAGAGCACATCGACAGGTGGTGCCGCAACCTGAAGATCCTCTACTTGCAAAACAACCTAATTTCCAAAATAGAGAACGTTGGCCGATTAAAAAAGCTGGAGTATCTGAATCTAGCGCTGAATAACATTGAAGTAATTGAAAACCTGGAAGGTTGTGAGGATCTCCAGAAGCTTGACCTGACTCTGAATTTCGTTGGTCAGTTAAGCAGCGTGGAGTCTTTGAGCCAGAACGTTCACCTCCGCGAGCTCTTTCTTGTGGGTAATCCCTGCACTGAGTTCAAGGGTTATAGGCAGTATGTGCTGGCCTGCCTGCCTCAGCTTCAGAGGTTAGACGGCAAGGTGATAACGCGAGCAGAGCGTATACAGGTGCTGAGAACCTTTCATGACTTGAAGAACGGTGTTCTAGAGCAAGAGACTGAATATATAAGAAAGAGAGAGAAAGAGAGGAAAGATGGTTTAAAGGAAATCTCAAACTGTGTCACAGAGGACTTCCAGAAGAACTCCTCTGAGACAACTAAAGTGGACCGAGACCAAGTCTCAGATCTTGACTGTCTTCCAAATCAAAGTTCAAACTTAAAAGATGAAGAGAGGAGTTTTTGGTACAAGCCATGCACGTTTACTCCAGAGTCGAGACTGGAGGCATATCGCCATCTAGAGGAGAAGAGGAGAGCGAAAGAGAAAGTCGGAGAGGCAGAGACGAAGCATGAGACTTCCAAAACTCTGATCACTCCTGAGGGAAGAGTCCTGAATGTAAACGAACCAAAGTTGGACTTCACTCTCATCGATGATGAAGAGAACAACTGTGTGCTTCTAAATCTGCATTTATACAGGCATCTGGACACCTCCTTGGTGGATGTCGATGTTCAGCCTACATACGTGAGGGTGACCGTCAAAGGTAAGGTGATCCAGTTGGTTTTACCTGCTGAGGTTAAACCAGACAGCAGCACCGCGCGGAGATCTCAAACTACTGGCCACCTGCTTATTACCATGCTCAAGTTGCATGCAGAGGTCAGAGTAAAAAGAGCATCAGATGGTGGCTGCAAAGAAAACGGCACTTCAGAGACCTCAAAGGGAAAGGACAGGGTGATTCCTGGTTGCCAGAGATTGGATTTCAACCCCAGAGAAAGCTTTGCTGTACAACTGGCCAACATTGTCCCTAAAGAAGCCTACACTGCACAAGGTCCCCTGCAGCTCTCCTTTGGGGTTGAAGCAATGGAGAAGCCTGTCTCCAAAGACTTTGTGGATGACCCTGACGTGCCTCCTCTCATGTGAGAAACAGAAAAACAGGAAGGATGCAGAATTTAATGCAGCACAAAGGACCACAGCATAATCACTTTCATTAATATTTTATGTTTTATAAATTCTGATACAAAATTGTAAACCTTAACACATGATTAAAACTGAATGTTTGTAATAAATAAGTATTTATTATCGACATTTGCTGTAAATCCCAGCAGCATCCACAGAGCATTTCCAATAGGTTGAGTTTTATACATTCACCTTGTTACCCCTTAGGCACTGGATGGTTCATTTGGGGCGCGCACAAACACACACACACACACACACACACACACAGACACACACACACACACAAGCCCAAAAACCTATACACATTTTAACAGGTGTTATATATGTTCTAAATATTACACCTTTATTATACATATTATACTGATAATAAAAGGGTCCGTCCATGTGCCACCCAATGATTACTCCCCACCCTGGAGATATACCGTAAGCCAGGGACCTCCTGGTCAGCAGTCACCTTATCCAGCAAGCCACCCCTGACCCATATACGGCATTATACATACATTATGTGTGTGTGTGTGTGTGTGTGTGTGTGTGTGTGTGTGTGTTTATATACTAGCTGTGTACCCCCCCCCCTCCAAAAAGTCAAATAAAAACTGAAGTAGGTACATAAAATCCGTAGCATATTGTCTCTTTACAGTGCGTCCGGAAAGTATTCACAGCGCATCACTTTTTACACATTTTGTTATGTCACACACAACACCTCATAATGACAACATGAAAAAAGTTCACTTGGGGTTTTTGCTAATTTATCAAAAATAAAAAAATGCACATGTAGATAAGTATTCACCAAAAATTGAGCTCAGGCGCGTCCTGTTTCCCCTGATCATCCTGTTTCCCCTGATCATCCTGTTTCTCCTGATCATCCTGTTTCCCCTGATCATCCTGTTTCCCCTGATCATCCTGTTTCTCCTGATCATCCTGTTTTTCCTGATCATCCTGTTTCCCCTGATCATCCTGTTTCCCCTGATCATCCTGTTTTTCCTGATCATCCTGTTTCCCCTGATCATCCTGTTTCCCCTGATCATCCTGTTTCTCCTGATCATCCCGTTTCTCCTGATCATCCCGTTTCCCCTGATCATCCTGTTTCCCCTGATCATCCTGTTTCCCCTGATCATCCTGTTTCTCCTGATCATCCTGTTTCCCCTGATCATCCTGTTTCTCCTGATCATCCCGTTTCTCCTGATCATCCCGTTTCCCCTGATCATCCTGTTTCCCCTGATCATCCTGTTTCTCCTGATCATCCTGTTTCCCCTGATCATCCTGTTTCCCCTGATCATCCTGTTTCCCCTGATCATCCTTGAGATGTTTCTGCAGCTTAATTGGAGTCCACCTGTGGTAAATTCAGTTGTTTGGACATGATTTGGAAAGGCACACACCTGTCTATATAAGGTCCCACAGTCAGAGTCAAAGGAATTGTCTGTAGACCTTTGAGACGGGGAATTCCTGAGAATTTTGTTTCTCATGGTCTGAGAGCCCTACACGTGCGTTTTGGCAAACTCCAGGTGGGCTGTCATGTGCCTTTTACTAAGGAGTGGCTACCCTCTGGTCACTCTACCATATAGGCCTGATTGATGAAGAAAGATTATGATATAATATAATATAATATAATATAATATAATATAATATAATATAATATAATATAATATAATATAATATAATATAATAGTATAGTATAGTATATATGTATAACTTATTTTGGGAGTTTTGTTCAACAGCATGTCTGTGTTTGTTTACGGGAAGGCGGGGCTATAACAGGTAATTGTTAGACGCGATTGTTGCGTCATCACTCACAGATCTAACAGTGTTTAAGCTTTAGGACACATTAAACTGTACAGTTTCTCCTACATGAGAGGTAAGCTGACTCCTCCTCATCCGCAGAGGGAGTTATTGTTCTGATTTATTAGTGGTGTATAGGACTTTACAGAATTGTCTAATTATTTATTAAAAGCTCAGGTAATTATTTACTTTTAAGTCGATAATAATTTCATCATTAAGAGATGATTAAAACCTAACCAGTTTTCTCTGTATATATATATATATATATATATATATATATATATATATATATATAGGTGACACTGACCTCTAGTGGTGAAAACTGGTCTGGATTAATTCTGCAGAGAGAGAGAGAGAGGGAAAGAGGGAGAGAGAGAGAGAGAGAGAGAGAGAGAGAATAACATGCAATAACCATATAAATTGTTCATTGTTAATGTTTTTAGATGATGACACACAAAAGGAGTGAAAATGACAGATATTATTAAACCTACCATCAAACATGCATCCTATTCTTGTCAATGCAGTCCAGGTAAGACACACACACACACACACACACACACACAGAAAGTGGTGTGGAAGTTAAATAATGTTAAGTTGAGAACTTGAGGATACTCAAATCATAGACCTTTGGATTGATTTGTATATGATGCATGAGAAAATTTCATAATCAACAAATCAAAGAATTTGAAATGAGAACTCTACAGCTGCTATTTGTTATTTGTACTGCAAATATTGATTCTTTGCATAAACTTCATGTAATTGTCAATAAAAGTCTTTGACGCTTATAAAACGCTTGTAATTATATTTCAGTAGAACAGAGTAACATCTGACACACAGATCCAAAAACACTGGAGCTGCAGACTTTAGAAATAGAAATAAATAGAAATAGTACAGTGCTGCAATTTGATTAACAAAGAGCCTAGCGTGGTGTAATATCTCCGTAACAGCCCTAACTGAGGTTTTGACTTTAGGGACAGAGGTTGCAGATCAACCTTCCCAACCCGAACCATCCGAAGAGTGGCCTGAATTTCCCGGGCCACTTATGCAGTGAGACCGTCTTTCTTCTGTCATACAGCACACAGACATTAAAGATTCATTTTAAACACTTCATTTAAGCAGTAAAGCAAATCATGATGCCAGTTTTTCCATCTCCTGTTGCAGTGCACAGATGGATAAGGAGGTCCTGTTTCGCTTCATCCGGTGGAAAGCACAGAGGTGTCTGCAACAAATTCACGAAAGTGACCAAGTGGAGGAATATTTCTTCTGGCAGATAATGGAATTGTTCTGCATTCGAAATAAAGTAAGTGCCATACTCCATCATGTGCGCTCACTGAGTAAACTTAAAATATATCAACCTATTTACAAGACATTTTTGATTTCACCTTACAGAGACTGATGATGTGTGAAGTGGCCTGTCTTCTCTTACAGTGCTACATGTTGCTTAGGAAGAAGACGTCTAAAGTAAATACATCGTATATTCCTTTGACTGGTCAAAGTTTTTGACATGTTCATACTGACTAACAACTTCCTGTACAGCACAAAGGAGCTAAAAGAGGGAAGGAGTGGTGTATACCACTGGCGCAGCTCCTGTGCATGTCTGCACCAGATAATGAGCTCAGAAAGGCCGCGGTTAAGATGGGAGATGATCTCGGTACGGATATGCTCTATGAATGAACTTGTTGTAATCGTTTCGTGTGTTATGTGTGTAACTCTTTACTGTGCAATGCATCCTAATTTCCACTTGGTCTTTCATCTGCAGCCTCCAGAGGACTGACCTACGCAGCGCATATCTGCTACGTGGTGGTGAAAATGGACCTGGGGTCACATTCACAGTTCGATTTGATCGGGTGTGACAGGTATTGAGAGTATATATGTGTGTGTGTGCCCTTTTACAGACCTGCTTTATTCTATTTGACCACGTTGACAGAATACCTAATGACGTTATTCTATTAGCAGCAGAATGCCATTCGGCCTGGTAGTCCTGAGTGAAGCCATTATGAGAACTGAGACGTATGAATACGCACTGTCGCTCATCTCAGGGCTCGCCCAGCCAAGCTTCCAGGTTGGTATTTATCTTCATTTCTTTCTCATGAGCACGGATCAGACAAATTTACGCAATGTACTGAGAATGAAGATTTTTGTTTTGTTTCTTTTAGATGTTGAAGTTGGTTCAGGCTAGCAGGCTGGCCTATTTTGATCTGGCTGAAGGCAATTCTTGTGGTGTCGCCCAAAAATACTGCGAGACCATGACTAGGGCAGCCATGGCGTTTCCTGACAAAATCACAGACAGCTTTATTGAGCGGCTTATTTTGGTAGTTAAGATTATTAAGAATCATGGAATGATTTCTAGGTTTCAGATGCAAAGTATCGTCTTCCTCACCAGTTCACGTTCCTTGGCTCTCCTGTAGATGTCTTTCAACCTACTTGAAGAGAAAGCAGAAGAACCTGAGTGGCTGCTAGACCTCCAGCAGCTGCGCGAAATAAAACAAGTAAATGCGAATGCTTATGGTGAACCAGAGCAACGCACAGTATCTACCAGCCATGAGGTGGTTTCTGAGAGTCAGGACCCTCTCCAGTCCTTTGATCTGGAGTGGCCCACTGACCCAGAGGGTACGTTAGACTCCACCATGTGGACTAAATCTAACCTGAACAGTTTACACAATTTAAATCTTTTAATGTCAAGATACTAGGTACTCAAATTCAAGTCCATGATTAAAGATAGGATAACATACTATGGACATGTTAATGAAAAGACAAACTTGAGCAAAACTTTTTAAAATTCATATTAATATAATCCGAATTATCCTCTGTTTAACAGCTTTGTTTAATGCGCGGTACACTGTGCAAGAGCCGCTTGGAACTGGAGGCTTCGGCTCTGTCTACGCAGGAGTCCGGGAGAAAGATGGGAAACGGGTAAATGTTCTCCCCCACCATTGGGCAACTGGGGTGCACACCTTGTCTAAAATGTCAGTCACATAAAGGCTTGGCCTGGACCCCCCTTTTATTTTACTCTATCTATCTATCTAGCTCGATAGAATTCAAAATAGGCTTGGTGGCTCAGTCGGTTAAGGCTCTGGGTTACTGGTCAGAAGGTCGGGGGTTCGAACCCCAGCATTGCCAAATTGCCACTGTTGAGCCCTTGAGCAAGGCCCTTATCCCTATCTGCTCCAGAGGTGCTCTAAGCTGTCTGACCCTGCGCTCTGACCCCGGTTTCCCAATTGAGAGATGCAAAGAAGGAATTTCACTGTGCTGTAAAGTACGTGTGACAAATAATTAAGTATTCTTTTTGTGTTATTGCCCAAATTTTTTTCCTGTCATCTTAAAGAAGTAACACTGGGGCATGTTGAATTTTTATAGTAGCGTTTACTGCTTAAGCTTAAGTTCAGGTGTTATGACATACTCACCCATTGTCTATACAGGATTATGCTGTATACAGGGTCGGAGGGCCTTGACCCTATCCCAGGATACTTAGGGCATGAGACAGGGTCCACCCTGGATGGAATGCCAATCCATCGCAGGGCGCACATATACACCCACTCACACACACATTCTCATTCACACTGTTTGGGCAATTTGGGAATGCCAATTAGCCTAATCCTAATCAGTCTTTGGACTGTGGGAGAATACCGGAAACCCACCAAGCATGGTGAGAACATGCAAGATTCAATCCCGGATCTTGGACCCTAGAGGTGCAAGGCGACAGTGCTAACCGCTACGCCATCATGACACCTCAAGGTGTTAGGACTTTAACAAAATATGGGAGATCATGACAAATCCAACAGTATGTATACAGATGCAGGAAAAACACATAACTGAGACAGAGCCTATATATACACAAACTGATTAAACTCTGCTAGATTCGGGTGAATGCTAATGAAATGACATTACTGTGGTGAAAAGCCCAGAAACCAGATACCCACATAGTTGCCAGGTGCCAGGTGTCCTCCAAGTCAAGGGATAATCCTGACAGTTCCACATGTACCATCTTATACTGTAAGTAGTACAGTACTGTGCAACAGTCTTAAGCACCCTGTGTTGTTAGTACACAATCTGTTATAAAACCTTCTTTCGGCTGCGCCCGTCAAGGGGTTGCAACAGCAAGCCATCCGGTCCGCAAAAAAGAAACAGGTGCAGCAGTCAAGGTCCTCAGAAGAACAGTGGGTTGTTCTGCTCAGTAAAACTTAGTTGCTAATTTCCTTATAAAACTGTACAAATTATACCTGACACTACAGCATTTAACTGCATGTGTCAAGACTTTTATACAATACTATAAGTCCAATAGAATAAACTTTTAAAACCTGAAGCAAAATAACGAGACCAAATTTTAACTGGATTCTAAATTTTGATGTATCATATACATATTAGGCTAAAGTTTCTGCTAAGACAAAAAATCTGTGGATGCATGCTAAGTAATCTAACTAGAAAAAAAAATTTCAGAACTTACCAATTATGTATTGTTTGTCAACAGGTTGCCATTAAATTTGTTAACAAGAAGAAATTAAGCAATACCATAACCATTGTAAGTAACCCTATTCTCATATGTCGTTTCATCTACCTATGATTTTATTAGCCTACATTCCTATTAATGGCTACAGAAGTAAGCTTTTATATCAACTAGCATCATGACCACTTTGCAACATTTCTGCTAAGTATACTTTGGATGTACTGTATTTACCTCAAACGCACCTCTTTTATAATTTCAGCCTGGGGAGATGCAGGTGCTGCCTCTAGAGGTAGCACTAATGAAGATGGTGTCAAAGACACCTCGCTGTAACAATGTGGTGGAGCTTCTAGAGTGGTTTGACTTGGGTATAAAGTACATTATGGTCCTGGAACGGCCCAGCGCCTGCATGGACGTCTGGGAATTTGCTATGCTTCATGACGACTACCTGTCTGAAGCACAGGCTAAAGATATAATGCTGCAGGTGGTTTGGGCGGCTCGTCACTGCTGTGAACGTGGAGTTGTACATTTTGACATCAAGGCAGAAAATCTTCTCATCAACACTGATACCATGGAAGTCAAACTGATCGATTTTGGTGCTGGTGAACTGTTAAAGGACATCCCTTACCAAACCTTTTCAGGTAATTTTATGGGATAGAATCAAAGAGAGTGGACCAAAGAAGGTTTTTGTGACCTCACTGATGGAGCTTTTTCTCTCTTTTACTCAGGCACTAAAGGCTATGAACCTCCTGAGTGGCTGCTAAATGAAGAATATAAAGGCATTCCTGCTACCATCTGGGGTTTGGGCATACTCATGTATTACTTGGTCTGTGGACATTACCCCTTTGAATCTAAGGAGGACTTTTTTAGTGGCCACCTGGAATTACGTCCTGATATGTCCCGAGGTGAGTCGATGCAGAAATCTCACATACCGCTGTAAAACTTACATAGCAAAAAGACTTTATTTAATTTATTTCATGTGTTCAAACCTGTCATCTGTGTGAACAGAGTGCTTTGACCTGATGATGTGGTGCCTGGATCTCAACCCTGAAATGCGCCCGGGTTTCAACATATTGCTCAGACATGAATGGTTTACAGAGGCAGTCTACAGTAAATAATCTTTTTATTATTGACATCTCAGCAGCACGTACAAAGAGCTTCCAATGGTTGAGCTTTATACAACAGTTACCATCTTTATTATTTCAAGGGCAGAGTACCACACTCTGGGGAGGGGGAGTGGGAGAGGATGTGTCCTCTTCCACATAACCACATACATGCTCACAGATGTGTACAGTAAGCTAGTGTAGTGATTAGAATGCGTGCACCCCGTATGGTGGAGTTGGTGCATTTCAGTTGTATTATTTTCTTGGGGCTTTAGTATCCCATGGCTAACTATATTACTTCAGTACTGTGCTTCAGGCAGCCCATGGCGGCACTTTTTTATGCGTTTGCTGTCAGCCCAGTTTTTCTGAGTGGCTCCCGGACTTTTTGGGGTAGTTCTCCTAGCTGTAAAAATTGGGTGACCACATCTAGATATTCATGGCATATTTACTGTATGTCCATTAAATTTTAAAAGGTTGCCAGGGCTACATGCAGGCCAAAGGGCAGGACCCTATATTGCCAATGCTGAATGCTCTTTTCTTTTTATGCTAATGTAAGGGCTACCTGGTAGTCCTCTGCTTCTTTGGAGCTCACAGAGAAGTAGGCCTGATGTGCCTCAGGATATTAATGATGCTCCACTTCCTTCCTGTTCAGCCGTATGCTTAAATGTTTGCAAAAAGGCTTCCATTTCATCGTGTGGGGTGACCTTCACTAGCAGGTGCTGAGCATCTCAACAGGGATCAGGAAAGTGTGTAATGTCGGCTAAGCCTTTTGCATGCCATCCCTTAAATGCCGTGGATTCAGGTGTCAGGGATCTTTAGGACTAGTCTGAGTCTAAGGTGAGAGTGACATGAGCAAGCACCCAGGATGCCTTACTCACTGGCCTGATGCTTGATGGTCCTTTTATAGGCCGATAATGGCAACAGAACAGTTAGGGGAAATGCAGTGCCAGACTCAGCAACTTATGGCACTTTGCCCCTTCTACATGAGTAGTAGAGCTGGTCTTTCTGTTCGGTCAACAATATGAGTAAAGTCTTTTGCTGCAGGCCCATCAGCATAGGCCCACATCAGGCATTTCTGACATTTAAAATTTCATTCTGACATTCAAAATTCATTTTTGTACTTTGACTTGTGACCACCAGTCCTGGATATCTCTATATTTGCTGGTCAAAGCAGCGGCAGGGTGGCTGTTAATTTACTGGATATTGAATGTTATAACTTGACTGATTATAAAACCTACCTCCTAAAAAAATAATAAAGATCAAATGTATACAAGCAGGCTTGCTGGTGAGCTCTTCCATTGAGTTGATTTTAGGGTGAAAATACTTTGCCTGTGTTTAACATTAAGCTGGTGTCTTTGATCTGGTTTGGCTGAAATATTCACGTGTGTATGCATACAGTAGTACAGTAACAATATAACAGTGGAAACTAATACCATGCTTAGAAATAGTATTATCCAGAGGTAGCAATTTAGAGAAAATAGTAGTAGACCTAAAACAGAACCTTGCAGAACACCAAACTTTACTTGTTGCGGGTGTCAGGTGTGCATCAACCAGGCATACAGGAGACAAATGTGAAGCAGTCTCAAAACCCTTTTAACGTTCTGGGGTCTAAATTTGTAAATCCAGAGGAAAAAGCAAATGTAACATTTTCAAATCCAAACAACAACGCGGGTCATAACCAATAGATGCACTGAGAACACAGAAATCACAAAAATAAAGCATGAAAGAATTGGGCTTGCAAGTTGTCTTTGTCCTGTAATGCTGAAGTGCCAGATTATGCTGTGGCAGATGCTTGCTACTGTTGCGGTGGTCCTCTTAGTTTTTCTCAGACCACCTCACTCCGGTGACAGTGACAGTGAGAATCACTATACTGTATGTTTCTTCAAACATATAACGATAATGACCAGCAAATAATTTCAAAGAGAATAGCGTATTTGCTAAGGTTAAGCAGCACAAACAAGGAGACACAACCCTGTTCAGAACCCTGATGAGCATAACTGCTAAGAGGAGATGTTGAATTATTTTAGGGATTATCCATGGTGAAAATGGAATTTTGTGCAGAAGTTTCTGATTTTGATTATGATATTTTTTTTATTAGTTCTTGGAAAAATTTAAATTGTTGATATAGTTATACTGTTATCTACATTATTAATTATGAAATTGTCTGACTTTAAAAAGATTTGAAGCTGGAACACATGAGTTCAGTACATTTTATTCCAAAGCATGTTATGAAGCAAAATGTTATGTTATTTTTTATTTATTTATAAAATCTAACCTTTAACAATGTAAAAAATCTATGACTACAAAAAAAAAGTGCTTTTTAAAAAATAATTAAATCACCTATACCCCAATTATTGGCACCCCTAGCAATGCCGATAAAATTTATGTAATTTAAGCGATTTTATAATTTTTAATGTAGTTTATAAAGTTGATCAGTATATCTAGAAACGTTTAATTAATAATTTCTGACTTCCTGCTTCTCTGTGGTATAAATATGACGTGACACCGAGGCCTATTTCTCTTATGCACTCTTCAACATGGGAAAGACAAGAAAACATCCCACTCAAGTAAGGCGGTTGTCAGGCAATGGCTGCAGGAAAATAGCCACTCGCCTAAGTACAGTCAAAGGAATCATTGAGAAGTTTAAAACAACTGGAACAATGACAAACAAGGCTGGATGAGGACCCAAGTTTATCTCGTTAATATGATGCTGTGGGCCTGTTTCTCTTCCAAAAGCCCTAGGAACTTTGTCAGGGTGGATAGCATCATGAACTTTTTGAAATACCAGGACAAAACCTGATGGCCTCTTTTAGAAAGCTGAAGATGCATCATCATTGAGTCTTTCATCAGGATAATAACCCAAAACGTGTGGTGAAATCTACATAAAAAAAAATTGTTTAACAGACACAAAATTGTGTAATTGTGGCCACCCTGATTTCATGTAAAAAATGAATAAAAAAAATTCTTAATGTGGGATTTTTTCCCACTGAATAATTATACTTCAGATAAGGTTGGATTTTTCTCTCTTTTTGCATTGTGGTTTTATAATGTTTAAATAAAACATGAATTTATTAGAAGCCTAAGAACACATACCCAGGGGTACCAATAATAATGACCAGCATTGTTATTATGAATAATACTAATACTATATGCTCGCATTATTAATAATAAAAATAACAATTATAATAAGAAAAAGTTTAAGAATAAATAAAGAAATTTTACCCATGTTTTCCAAAGTTTTTAAATTAAATGACCAAACTGCATATATTTTAGAAAGACCATGTACATTTAATACATGGAATTTGTTTGCTGCTGAACAGGTAAGGAAATGATACCAGTGCTTAAAATTTTATAATAATTCATAACGCCTTTGATAAAGATTCATCGAAAAATTTAGAGGGAAAATGGGAACCTCCCGTTTTTGAACAAGCCCCAATTTTCCTCCTGACACTAACGACGCTAATGAACAAGACAAAAGTATTTACCCTTGGATCCTTGGAACAGAGATGAGCCCGTCTTTCTGCCTTAGAGAAGTCTAAGGTACATGGAACTGAGTTTGCAAGACTCTGAACTGAATTTCACTAATTGCTGTTTAGCCGCTCGGATGTGACTATCACTTGCCAAGTGCTCTGTTCAGTTTAAGTTAATATATAAATGATGTAATTATATTTGGTACGCCATTGTATTTCATTATTGTATTGGCTGTATGTTAAAATATTACACACAGAATAAAGCTTGAAGCACCATCTCGAGCTCTGACAATTGCACCTTTCAAATCTGAGCAATCCATATATCCACTGATTAGATTTCAGAAAGGGTGTGTTATACATTTCACTGTTTCAATATATAAAATGTATATTTTTGGAACACATGTCCTGTGAAAGATTAGTATCCCAAAGCATGGAGGGTGCAGAATGTTAAGTCTCTGTAGTGTTTTAGTTACCTGTCAGCTTCACCTGTCTGTGGGTAGAGACGTTCTTCATTACGCCCCTGCTACCACACAACCTCTATTTCATGTTCACTATTTGTGGTGACCTTGAAAAATCCTGTCTGATGTCACTGATTTCTGATAAGGCAAAATTCTGGAGAGTCTGCGTTTAACAAAAATAAGTGGTTTGCTGATACTGTAGATGTATACATGTTAAAAGTTATCATGTTAACGAATGAATGACTTTGTATGACTTTAAAAAAAAAAATTCATGTCTTTAAGCAGTAATGTATGCAAGACGAGACATACTGTAAATCACCAGCTCTGTCATACTTCTCTATTAAAAGCAGCCAGTCAATGCAGCGGCCAGTTGCATTCATTGCAGGGCATGTGTGGTATGGATGTCAAATTTGTTTTTGTTTTTTGTTTTCTTTCAGAAATAAAATCATTTTATATATCATGTAAACATATTTCCATTTTATGAACAGAGCAAAGCTTTAAGCATCATCTCCATCTCCTTCAAATCTGATCAGTCAATGGATCCACTCTTGGATCCAATAGATTCCATAAAAGGTGGGATTATACATCTCCCAGCCAAAAGAAAAAAACACTTCACTTTTTAAACTTTCCATAATACATAACCACCTTTCTCTGTTAAAAACTATTTTTTTAATATACAGTGGTGTGAAAAACTATTTGCCCCCTTCCTGATTTCTTATTCTTTTGCATGTTTGTCACACTTAAATGTTTCTGCTCATCAAAAACCGTTAACTATTAGTCAGAGATAACATAATTGAACACAAAATGCAGTTTTTAAATGAAGGTTTACCTTATTAAGGGAGAAAAAAAACTCCAAACCTACATGGCCCTGTGTGAAAAAGTGATTGCCCCCCTTGTTAAAAATAACTTAACTGTGGTTTATCACACCTGAGTTCAATTTCTGTAGTCATCCCCAGGCCTGATTACTGCCACACCTGTTTCAATCAAGAAATCACTTAAATAGGAGCTACCTGACACAGAGAAGTAGACCAAAAGCACCTCAAAAGCTAGACATCATGCCAAGATCCAAAGAAATTCAGGAACAAATGAGAACAAAAGTAATTGAGATCTATCAGTCTGGTAAAGGTTATAAAGCCATTTCTTAAGTTTTGGGACTCCAGCGAACCACAGTGAGAGCCATTATCCACAAATGGCAAAAACATGGAACAGTGGTGAACCTTCCCAGGAGTGGCCGGCCGACCAAAATTACCCCAAGAGCACAGAGACAACTCATCCGAGAGGCCACAAAAGACCCCAGGACAACATCTAAAGAACTGCAGGCCTCACTTGCCTCAATTAAGGTCAGTGTTCACGGCTCCACCATAAGAAAGAGACTGGGCAAAAATGGCCTGCATGGCAGATTTCCAAGGCGCAAACCACTTTTAAGCAAAAAAAACATTAAGGCTCGTCTCAATTTTGCTAAAAAACATCTCAATGATTGCCAAGACTTTTGGGAAAATACCTTGTGGACCGACGAGACAAAAGTTGAACTTTTTGGAAGGTGCGTGTCCCGTTACATCTGGCGTAAAAGTAACACAGCATTTCAGAAAAAGAACATCATACCAACAGTAAAATATGGTGGTGGTAGTGTGATGGTCTGGGGTTGTTTTGCTGCTTCAGGACGTGGAAGGCTTGCTGTGATAGATGGAACCATGAATTCTACTGTCTACCAAAAAATCCTGAAGGAGAATGTCCGGCCATCTGTTCGTCAACTCAAGCTGAAGCGATCTTGGGTGCTGCAGCAGGACAATGACCCAAAACACACTAGAAAATCCACCTCTGAATAGCTGAAGAAAAACAAAATGAAGACTTTGAAGTGGCCTAGTCAAAGTCCTGACCTGAATCCTATTGAGATGTTGTGGCATGACCTTAAAAAGGCGGTTCATGCTAGAAAACCCTCAAATAAAGCTGAATTACAACAATTCTGCAAAGATGAGTGGGCCAAAATTCCTCCAGAGCGCTGTAAAAGACTCGTTGCAAGTTATCGCAAACGCTTGATTGCAGTTATTGCTGCTAAGGGTGGCCCAACCAGTTATTAGGTTCAGGGGGCAATTACTTTTTCACACAGGGGTTTGGATTTTTTTTCTCCCTAAGTAATAAAAACCATCATTTAAAAACTGCATTTTGTGTTTACTTGTGTTATCTTTGACTAATAGTTAAATGTATTTGATGATCAGAAACATTTTGTGTGACAAACATGCAAAAGAATAAGAAATCAGGAAGGGGGCAAATAGTTTTTCACACCACAATAGTTTTTCTCTATTGAAAGTACCTTTGCTTTAAGATGTCATTAAGGCATCATTTTTCCCCAATAACTTTATTCTTTTAAATGTATACATCTATCATGTTAACAGATGAATATCTTTGTAATGCCATATAAAATGATAATTACTGATCAGATTGTTTACATCTCTAAGCAGGAATGTATATCCGGAAAGTGTTCCATCACCAGCTCTGTCATACTCCTCTATGGAAAGTAGCCAGTCAATTGTTTTAAGTAAAGGGAATGTAATGAGGTAAGGAGATGGTTTTGACGTCAGTTTTATTTTTTTTTATAATAGTAGTCACACGAAAATCTATGTAACAATGGACAAAAGAAGAACATGTGACTTAAATTGCAAGGTGAATGATAACATCTATCGTAGTTGTCACTAATACTGGGGTAAAATGTAGCTCTAGCTATTTCCCATACCCGCCACACTTTTGGAAACACTATTCTCAATTCATCTTTCAAATCTGCTTTAATTCCATTAAGTGTGGGTTTATCAAAAGGAAGATTATAAAGTTTTGCTATTAAAGACTTCTGTTGTAATCCCAAACGTGGTGAAATTGGAAAGTCTGAAAACAATGATAAGGTACAATGTCTCACCTGAAAATATCTAAATATATGGGAGGATGGTAAATCCAACTCCTCAAAATGATTAAGTACAAGACTGAGCTGCCAACCAAACACACTGAACATCCGGTTGAATAGTCCAACATTTTATAAATATGAACAGCTTAATAACAGAACAGAAAATTTGGTAATTGAAGGCCACCTTGAAATTTACATCTCTGAAGTAATGAGTTGGTGATGGGGGGAACCTTTTCATTCATAAAAAATTGCAACTATTTGATCTAATGACCTAAAAATCTTTTAGATAAGAACACAGGAATACATTGACAAAAACATTGATTTATAACTGCCTTGATTCGTCCAATCAATGATAATGGTAAATTTCTCCATTTTTTTGGATCAAGAAATGGACCAAATTTTGCAAAGGAAAGGAAGGACATATGGTGAGTCATTTTAATCCCTAAGCACTTAAAGCCAGATCTATTTAATTTGAAGGGGGAATATGGTTGTTTAAGCTGCAATGCCAGGTAATTTATTGGATAAACAAAATTAAGGATATGAACTGGATATAAAATGTTGTCCAGTAACAACATCAATCAGTTGTTATTTTAAGACATGAAAGTCAGAGCTGTTCTGGGACAGTTCTTGTAAGAACAGTATTGTCAAGTACATTTGCAAAACCCATCAAGCTCCATGATGAAACTGGCTCTTCCAGGAAAGCAAGACCGAAACTTACCTCTGTGGCAGAGGGGGAGTTTATTTCGAATTATCAGCCTCAGAAATCACCAATTAACAATTCTCAGATTAGAGCCACTATAAAGCTTTACAGAGCAAAAGTAGCAAATATACTGTACATCTCAATATCAACTGTTCAAAGGAGATTATAAAACAGCATTTTTTTTTTTTTTACAATGTAGAAAAAAATAACAATCAGAAAAGACAATGGAGTTAGAATATGTGTCCAAACTTTTGACTGGTGCTGTATGTGACCACAACATATTTCTAATTTGTACACAGAACAAAGGTTCAAGCACCATCTCCAGCTCTGACAGGTGTGTCCTTCAAATCTGAGCAGTCAATCGATCCACCCACTGGATTCCAGGGAAAGTGTGTATTGTATTGTATATACATTTCATACATGATTCTTTTGCTTTACACACTCGCACACACACGTGTTATAATAAACAGTAAGTAAACACAGAAGTTCGATCTCCTTCCTTGTCATGCACTAGGCACAGTCACAAATATTTACATTTATATTTAGGCATTTGGCAGACGCTCTTATCCAGAGCGACTTACAAAAAGTGCTTTGAGGTTTTCGTCACTGCATAGATACTTAGACTGGGTTACTAGGTTATTAACTAAGAGCTATCAGTCAAACACAAGTGGGAAGTCATTTTTTCAAGTTAGTTTTTTTTTTTTTTTTTTTGTATTATTAGAGGAATTAGTCCAAGTACTGAAGAAACAGATACGTCTTGAGTCATCATTTAAAGATTGTCAAAGACTCTGCTGTACGGCCATTCAGAGGAAGTTTCCTACCTGTTCCACCACCTGAACAGAACAGAAAACGGTCTGGATGAATATCTTCCTCGATCCCTGAGAGATGGTGGAATGAGGCAAGCAGTGCTGGAGGATCGGAGGGAACGTGGTGCGTGGTTTGATTAGAGCAGAGAGGTAGGTAGAGGCTGGGCCATTTTTAGCTTTGTAGGCGAGCATCAGGGTTTTAAATTTGATGCGGGCAGCTACAGGAACCCAGTGCAGAGAGCGGAGAAGTGGGGTGGTGTGGGAAAATTTGGGAATGTTAAAAACGAGATGTGACACTGCATTCTGGATTAGCTGCAGAGGATGAATAGTGGACAGAGACATTTCTGCCAGCAGAATTCTACAACCTGTCAGATGACAGGTGAGAGAATTCTGCTAAGGGACGGGAGGGAAGTTCTGGTGTGGGAATTGGGTTGGGGTCAAAGAAGAATAAATGCATTGGTTGGAGGTAGCAAAACACCCCTTTTTGTTCTGGACAGATTACAAGAACCTTGAGAACTTAAGGTCAACCAAGAGTGCATACCAGGTGCAAGGTTCCACTTCATGCTTTCTTACCCAGGATCCAAGTACACAAGCCTGATGCCCTTGCCTGGCATATTGCACACTCCCCTAAAACCATTCACCTGCCCCCTGAACCAGCTATTAGTGTGGGGCCGGAGTTCCAGGTTGGCATTCCACTGGGAGGGAGTACAACCTCACTTTTACAACAGAGGTTCTAAAAGACAATGTGATAAGATTTGTAGCAGCATGCACCAGGAATAAAACCATGAATCACCCTCCCAAAGGACTTGTGAGGCCCCTTTGAACTCAACATCAGCCTTGGTCACATATCCCCCTTGACTTTGTCACCAGGCTTTCACCTGAGAAAGGGAATACCTTTAACTGGGCAATGTGGTGAGAGGTGAGAGAATGAGAGGAGAGAATTAGGAACAGCAGTATAGGGTACCCAGGACCCCTCTTGAGCAAACTTCATGTCCTTCACCAAAGAAACAAGTAAGGTCTTTGATTTTTTATTCACAGGGCAGCAGGCGGCAGACCAAGTTGTTTTTGATTACGCCATTGAGTTCTACATGCTGGTTGCTTCATGTGGCTGGAATGACTTACAGTAGATCTTTTTACTGCCTGTTTTCCATGAACTCTCTGACTCATCAAAGAAGTTATCCATGTGAAAATTAGCATTTAAACTTCAGGACCTCATTCACTTGGCAGGTTGTATTAATGCTTGCAAGCATCTCAGACAAGACCAGGACACCAGGGCAGTTCAGCCCCTTACTCCTCTTAGTTCCCCCAGACTCCATGGTGTCTTGGTAGACATTGTACAGTTCAATAGTTAGTACCTCCTCTTTTACTTCTCTTTTTGTGATTTTGTATGAAACCTTCTGTTAAAAAAAATCATCTAATCATAGCGATCTCAGTATTGGGCAAATTCAACCTTAGACAAACAACAACTTTTAACTTTTTACTTTTTTTTAACTTGCACTGTCAGATTTTTTTTTTTTACAAAAATAAAGTAAAAAAACAAAAACATGTGGGCAATACTAAGTACCCCCAAACTGCTTCCACGTGATTGAAGAGGTTAAGTTGCAGCCAGGTGCTGCTAATTACCAGAACGTTTTAACACGGAGATGCAGAAGTCTCTTAGGTGCGTGGCATCACTTGAAGCAACCTCATGGAACAGAATGCTCTCCTGGCTGGAATATGTCCACAGTTCTTCCCCTTTCTTATGCACCAGCATTTCCCCTTTCCAGTACTGTTGAGGATACCATCCACCCTTGTTTCCTGCTCAAGAAGAGGAGTTCTCAGTTCTGTCAGCCCAAGCTCTTGTCCACTGCTGGAAGAGACCCTGGTTCCACACTCACTCCCAGCTCAGCTACTATGCTCGGTGATCACCTTTCAAAAAAAGGCCATTCCTTGTTACTCTATAGTGCCCAGATTACTTATAGGACAAAAGGTACAATAATTCAGTCCATATGTGACATACCCATCAAGAAACATCATTAAAACTATCTTTTAGATATTCTGCATCTGGCCCAATCACCATTCACCGTGGGGGGGTATGACTATTGTACATTGGACTTACCAGCTTTGACTCCTACGTATGTTCCCTGTGCATCATCATCAGAACTGTAAGTGCTCTCCTCCTCATTTAAATGTCATTCTACATCATTCAAAAGGCTCTGCTCCACGGTCCTCCTTTCTTTTAAGCAATTTTAAGAAAAAAAAATACTGAAATAAGAAAGATGAAAAGCATTTAAAAATAGTGTAAAAGGTGTGAAAAATAATATTGCACAAGTAACTACTGAGTAAGAAAAGAGTATAATGGTGCAGAGACAGTTTTACTGAATGTCTGTGTTATATAGTTTGACTGTGTACAGTAGTAGCATTTAAGCAGTGTTGGGTGTAACGTATTACAAAGTAACGCGTTGGAGTACTTGAATTACTTTCTTAATGTAACGAGTAATCTAACGCATTAGGTCCGCAATTTACTTACTCAGTTATTTATTTATTTTTTCAGGAATGTAATGTTATTTAGACAATTTATGTAATCTGTGAGCCAGACAGCAGTCATTCCCAATCTGTTAGAGAGTGTGTGTGTGTGTGTGCATGCGTGTGCGTGAAAGTCATCATACATACCCTGCCTCCCTCTGTTATGCCCCTATCTAACCACAGCGCCAAATTATTATTCATTATTAGTAGTTAACAGATTATGGGCCAAACTTCACTGAGTGATCGGTCTGAGTGAAAGGTCTTGACTAAAACAACATGCATAAGGAATCACAAATGAGTTTTTATTTTCTGCAATAGGAAAGTATTTGAACTAGTTACTTTTATCAGAAAGTAACGCTGTAATGTAACTGATTACTTTTTAAAGACAGCAATTTTATAATGTAATTAGTTACTTTAAAAACTAACGTCCACCAACAGTGCATTTAAGTTAATCTGATTATGTAAACATATTCCACACACCATAGCAGAATAAAGCCTGAAGCACCATCTCCATTTATGACTTGCGCCTTTCAAATCTAAGCAGTCAATCTTTTTTTCAGCAACTAATTATATATAATTATTATTATTATATAGTTTTATATTTCGAATGAACAGATTCAAGAAAGATTCTTGTATTTTAAAATGTTGCCATTTTTAACAAAGGATAAAGCTTGAAGCACCATCTTCAGATCCATTAACAGGTGTGTCCTTCACATCTGAGCAGTCAGTGGATGCACTTGTTGGATCCCAGAAAGGGTGTGTACTGTATAAATCCTTTACTTTATGAACTTTTTACAATACAAAGCTTACTGAGTTAACTCGAAAGGATATATGCAAGGCAAGATAACTGATTCATACTCAGCTGTTCTTTCTTTTCCTAAGGCATCTGGTGGCATTTCTTTTTTTTTTAGCCAGCTGTAGCCATGCAGTAGGATGGGTCTGGTTACTCAAGGTAACCAGTTGTAAGTAAATAATAAGCTTTAATTGTCTGATATTAGTTTAAATTTCTATTTTTATGAGGATGTTTCTTTTTAGAAATAATTTTATGTTGATAAAAGGTACTACAATTATATTAATTACTGTATCTTATTAATTCTTGTGGGGGCAGTGGTGGCTCAGGTGGTTCGAGCCCTACCACCTCTTTGGCAAGGCCCTTAACCCTATGCCGATACAAAATCACTTTACCATTGCTGGTCTAAAAGCATAGATGAAAAAGGAGGAAGGAATAGAAACAGTTTAAAAGCTCAGGAGGAACAAAAAATGTATTACTAATAATAAACATTCATTACTTTTTGTAGCACTTTACACCTCATTTTAGTGAAAGCGACACTGGCAGCTTTGTTTGTATGCAAAAGAATTTGGACAGAATTGCATTTTTGTTTTGGTGATCTTGGTTAATGATGTTTAATATTTTGTATTTATTTTAAATGCAGAGTCTCATGTCCGAGTCCCATTATGGAGGATTGTTAAAGGTGTCCAAAGTGTAGCAATGTCCTGAAGGATCCTGTGTCCATCTCCTGTGGACATTCTTTCTGCAAAACTTGCATCGAGTCCTCATGGATCAAACCAGCCAATGAAGGAAGCTACTTCTGCCCTCAGTGTGGAAAAAGGTTTAAAAATCGTCCTGCCCTGAACCTGAATGTGGCTCTTAATCAGATGCTGCAGCAGGCCAAATTCAGTCCTGCTCTTCCTGCTCAAAGCTACGCTGGACCTGAGGACATAGCCTGTGATATCTGCACTGGTAGTAAGATCAGAGCGGTAAAGTGGTGTCTGACCTGCAGCGTGGCTTACTGTGAGACCCACGTGAAGCAGCACTACACCGTACGAGCGCTGCAGAGACACGCGCTTAGAGACATGACGGGTCAGCCAGGAACGAGAAGCTGCCAGCTGCACTACAGAGCTCTGGAGGTCTTCTGCAGAACTGATCAGGTCTTCATATGTCTTGTGTGTGCGATGGAGGAACATAAAGGTCATGACACTGTGCTGGCCAAAACAGAAGTTCAGGATGCTAAGGTGGGCTGCTAAAGGCCATGTTAAAGAAGCTTTTAGTGAATTAATGTTAACTGTTAATCAATGTCAGGCTTTTCCAAACACTTTCTATTAGATATGGTACATGAATCGCCTCTGAAAAAAGGTTATGTTCAGAAGAAAATACAAAACAAACAAACAAAATACACTCTTTCTTTAGTGCTTCTTGACAAGCTCCACCCCCAAACACATGACCATGTATTACCTAAAAAGCAGGTGTTTCTTACCAATGCATCTAGTCCGGCACGTTAGTGTGGAATATTTATCAATGTCACACAACAGTGCACAGTGTGCAGGACTGTGTTGCTGATTGGCTGGAGCAATGTTAAGTGACGCAGTCCATGCCAGTTTGGGTCACACACAGAACACGCAGCTATGGCAGAAGATATTTACTTAATTTTACAAATTAAGTTTACAAAAACATGAGATTTTGCTGCATAGCTCATACACACTTGCACGTTTGCACACAATACAACTTTTGTGCTGCATGTCCTGGGCTCAACTCAACAAGAAGTCAGTTATTTTGGGTCATTTCGCAAAAAACAAACCTGATGGATTTTGATCTACTCCTCCTAGGGAATTTATACGATCGCCACCAAACCAGGCCGATGTGATCTAAAGACACTGAGGATGCAAAACTATGAAAATATTTTGATATCTCAAACGGGTCAGCCATGACGATGCCTTAAACTTGTGATTAATAACTTTGAGTGACATCACATTCAGTGACATCAAATTCAATGACTGTCACGAACTAACCGGAATGATCAGAAGAATTAGCACACTTAGCGGTTAGCCCTTTGTAGCGTGGATGGTAAACCCAAACGCGGAAGCGAGCGAACAGGCAGGATAGCCACGCAATTTAGTCTAACGACTCTCACGGAAAGGGAGCAAGGTAAAAACACGAATTTGACCCGCGTCCCATAAACACACACTCTAATCAGAAAGTAGACCCAAGAAAGTGAGTACTTACAAAATGGCAGACGGACGATCTGAACCGACATGGGCAACTCAAAGCCGTGGTTTGTTGACTCCTCTTATACTTCCTGGTTCGCGACCGCATTACTTCCGGGTCCTACTGCCGGATTAAGTGTGCATGACAGTACCCCTCTGTCCAGGACCGACTCCCGACGGTCCTGGGGTGGGGAATACCCGACGATGGTAGTCCCTGATGAGCTCGGGGTCGAGGAGAAACGGGGCCGGAATCCAAGATCGCTCTTCGGGACCTTAGCCTTTCTAGACGACCAGGTACTGGGTGCCTCGGCCCCTAGGTCGCGAATCAAGGATCCAGCGTACGGTGTAAGATTTCCAGAGAGGGGAGATGAATGTCCCCACTGAAGGACCTCCACTCTCTTGGACTGTGGCACAAAGAGTCCTCCAGGCGGCACACCCGCCGGTTCGGTTTTCTCTGCCTGTGCCTGGCGAACCCTTGTTTCCAAATCCCAGTAAAGTGGTGCGATGATTTCCGAAGTGGGTAGGACAGGCGCGGGGTCTGCCCGTGGGACGTCTTCCTCGTGTTTTCGTGAGAGGGTGTCTGCCTTGGTGGTCTTGGACCCCGGGCGGTAAGAAAGGTGGAAATTATAATGTTCAAAAAATTATGCTCATTGCGCCTGTCTGGGGTTGAGCTGTTTTATGTTCTGGATGATGTTGTGATGGTGTTTTGGTGATCGGTCCAGACGATGAACGGCTCCCTGGCGCCCTGGAGCCAGTGACGCCATTCCTCCAAAGCCCACTTTATGGCCAGCAGTTCGCGGTCCCCTACCCCATATCGCTGCTGAGTGGGATCAAATGTTTTCTGGTCTGGACCTCGTTGGGAGAGAATGGCCCCGGCACCCACATCCGAGGCATCCACCTCCACAACGAATGGTTGACTTGCATCTGGATGGAGGTGGAGGTGGTGAATCGGTGACAAAGTTCGTGAAAAGCGGCGATGGCATCGGGGTTAAGGGTGAAGTGAAGTGAAGGTCCGGTCAGGGCAGTTAAAGGTGCTGCAACCGTACTGTAGTCCCAGATAAAGCGACGATAGAAGTTTGCAAACCCGAGAAATTGTTGAAGCTGCTTCAGGGTCTTGGGTAGGGGCCAAAGACGCACAGCTTCAAGTTTCTGTGGGTCCATGGCCACACCCTGGGACTAGATGACAAAACCCAGGAACGTGGTGGAGCGCTCGTTAAAAGCGCACTTCTCCAACTTACAATACAGCTGATGGGCAAGCAATCTCTTGAGAACCGCCCTAACATGTTGAGTGTGTTTGTCGGCTGTATGTGAGTGAATTAGTATGTCATCCAGGTAGACGAATACTCACCGCCCTAACATGTCTCGGAGGACATCGTTGATGAACTGTTGGAAGGCGGCGGGCACGTTGCAGAGGCCAAACGGGATGACTAAGCTCTCATAGTGTCCTGTGGGGGTGATGAAAGCCGTCTTTCACTCATCACCCTCTCTGATGCGCACCAAGTTGTGGGCGCTCCGAAGGTCCAACTTAGTGAAAATGGTGGCACCAGAGAGGCCGTCCAGGGCTGAGTTAGTAAGAGGCAAGGGGTGTCGGTTCTTTATGGTAATGTTGTTGAGCCCCCGATAGTCGACACAGGGGCGAAGTTCACCGCCTTTTTTCTTGACGAAGAAGAACCCCGCGGTCGTGGGTAAGGAGGAGGGCCGGATGGTGCCTTGGCGAAGGGCGTTGGCTACATACTTCTCCATCACCTGCATCTCTGTGGTGGATAAGGAGTATAGGTGGCCGCGGGGGGGAACGGCACTAAGCTGAAGATTTATAGCCAGGTCATAGGGGCGGTGAGGAGGTAGGTGTGCAAAAAGACTTAGGCGGCGGGGATGGCTTTGGTGTCGACGTCGGGGGCCTCGGACTCCCTAGAACACGCCCCAGCCGGTGCCCGCAGGCAAAGTTCGGTGCAGGTCAGCCCCACTGTAAGACCCGATTTTGTGTCCATGAGATGAGAGGGTCGTGCTGAAGTAACCAAGGGTCTCCGAGGATGATGGGAGGAAATAAAATGGAGGTAAGGTGAAACCGGACTTGCTCTTGGTGTTGGTTGATGATGAAAGTGACGGGTTGGGTTTGAGTGGTGATGGGACTGGCAGAGAGGGTGCGACCGTCGACAGATATAATCCGAAAGGGCTGGGATAACGCCTTGATTTTAACCGCCATTTCTTTGGCATAGGTAGAGTCAATAAAGTTACCTGCGGCACCGGAATCGATGAACGCGGTACTTTGGACCCGTTTGTGGCCAAATTGGAGGGTCACCTTAACCGTGAGACGGCGTTGGCGATCATAGTGGAGAGTTGAAGATGGCCCCGTGAGTCTCTCCTCCTTCTCACCAGGTCTGGGTCTGCAGAAGTGCGACCGCCGCGACGGGAGGCCGGTTAGCCGCGCTAGCAACAGCCTCGAAAAGATCCGCGTTCTCCCGCCAAAGCTCCGCCACCGCAAGGCGCAAGGTTGTTGTTTTACTTACAGTAGTGATCCTGTTAGTATGCGCTCACGTGAGTGTGACTAGGAATGTTCGTTGCTAATTTTTAAATGGTTTTAAAAACAGTCTATCCGTTAATGTGTGTGTGGGTGTGTGCGCGCACAAACGAAAACCCTTATCTGTCGGGATTTATTTGTACATTTTTTAAGGTAAAGTACAGGTTAATTTGTTTTATTTTTACTTTATATTTTGTATTAATTATATTTATGTATTTATTTTTTGTGCTGTAGAACGAATAATTTAAGTTTTCATTATTTCCTATGGGAAAATTAAATTTGGTTTACGAGTGTTTTGGAATACGAGCCCACTTCCGGAACGAATTAAGCTCGTAATCCGAGGTTCCACTGTACTTTATTTTGCCCTTATTAAAAAAAACCTTTATGTAGCTGCGCTACAACACATCCCACACACACGCACACTTCACACATACTACACATCCTACACACACGAGGACCGGCCCAAGCACCTGTGCCATTACAATCACCACCAAACCCAGCCCACATTGATTGACATCAGCAACCGGGCCATTTTGGTGGTCCTACCAGGCTCACAAGGCACAAAGGTGCTCACAGTTGGCCTGCTTATCGTTGCTTGCAACTATATATATTATTATTATTATTACATTTTAAGTAAAATAAGACATATTTTTGCTTTATGTTATGTGGCAGGTTAATTTATTAACAACAGACCTACAAAAGTTTCAGTTGGCTACATTAAGTGAGAGTGGAACAAAGGATGAAAGGCAGCAAAATAATGCAGACTTAGTGGAGGACAAGGTAAGCTCACACAATAACTGAACCATCAGCACATCAAGAAACAGACTGCTGAAGTCAAAGTTTTCATAAACCTTATCTAAATACATTTAAGTTGAGTTTGTCTCAATTTCGTCATTTAATCCTAGTAAACATTCCCAGTCTTACGCCAGTTAGGACAACTTTATGTTATGAATGTGAAATGTCAAAATAATACTGTAGTGAAGAGAAAAAATTTTTTCAGCTTTTCTTTCCTTCATCACATTCCTAGTGGGTCAGACGTTTAAATACTCTTAGACGGTATATAGTCATTTTGCATTTAAATAGTTTGACAGCTCAAGGTGCAAGCCTCCTGCTTTTTTTCTCCAGGCATAACAATGTTCATTAAGCCAACAGTTCAATCATTGTTTCATTAGACCAGAGGACTTTTCTCCAAAAATAAAATCATCTATAATATAAATAATCTGTCTAAACACTATTATTTTAAAAAATGACTTGTATTATACAGTAGATGAAGTAGTTCCAACCAACTCAACAAAATTGTAGTCTTGTTAATATGAAATCTAAAAAATAATGGAAAAAGTACAACAAAGAATACTTTTAATGACTTTTTTTGTATGTGATGGACTAGACGTCCTAACAATATACCTGTACATTTAACAATTTTCTAGGCACTCTAGGAGTGCTGTAGAGTTCTTGTCTTACCTAACACAAATGTTCTGCAGAAGACTTGAAGATGCCAATGGTGGGTTGTGATACTTTCAATGTAATCAATTCATATCTATGCAGAGTTTTGAAATATAATACAGTGCTTAATAATCATTTCATGGTTGTCCTCAAATCAACGTTTTCAGGTTTTGACTCCGAGTTTGTCCAAGTTGCTGCACTTGGTCGGGAGTTGGATCTCGGCATGTTGTATGACTGCTGCACTGATTCGTTCTGCTCAGGTAGGAACAAACTGCAAATATAATTTATGTATCAAATTTAGATCAAATTTAATACAAGAAAATAATATGAAGGAATTACTTTTATTAGTGCCCAAGCACTATAGGGTGCGCAGGACCAGAGTCTTTTTTTTTTTCTTTTTTACTACCATTCAGGGCTTTTTGCAGGTCTTAACATGCCCAAAAACACATGAAAATTGGCAGAACATCACATTTACTGACTTCACATTGCGTAACATCATAGTGCAATGCTTTTTTTTTTTTTTGCCAAGAATCCCCGTGCCCACTGTCTTTCTGGTGTGCCCAGGAGATGATAACGCAAGATGCTTAATTCATCCAGCAGTATTTGCTATATACTTAAAGCATATTTTAAAAAAAAGTTTGTGAGCTGCCTAAGAGTATAATTTTAATTTCTTGCTTAGTAAAATTAATTGAGATTTAAAATTCTAAGCACATCAAATTCAAATTTTACAGGTTGTAATTTCTGCAACTGTGCCTTTACTTATTTATTTTTTTAATTAGTAAAAAGGCTAAGTTAAATACAACATTGTTTTAATCTGTACCTGATTAATTGATTAATATATACCATGTGGCATTTTTTAGATGTCTTACTGTGGGAAAAAGATGTCATATCGTCTGCAAGGCTGTCAATCCCACGTCCTCACAAGGATGTAAGGGTATTAAACAGAGACTCTTTACACGACAGACTTACAGCTCTCGATCTGACTTTACCTTAAAGAGCGAGTGTTGTATCAGGGCCGGTTGAGATGGCTGGAGCGTCTGCATTTATTAATCATCAGTCCCAGCTGCAGGTCCGAGTCACTCTGCATTACAGAACCTCCACCAGACTGGACATGCTCAGTCATGAGCTTCTACAGGGCAGATTCCCGCTCTCTATGACTGGCTCGTCCCCTGTAACACATGTGGTTGTAGCTGTGCTGTACGGATCTCAGGCATTTTTTCTTATTAATAGCAAGAAGGAAAACACCAATCTGAAAGACTTAGTTAAGAAGATAATCAACTCCTCAAATCAGACCGATCTATTCTCCAGGCTTGGTAAACAAGAAGAATCTGTGTTATATGACTGTACTGCATTTGTTGATGGACCTGTTCTATAAAACCCAGCAGATAGTGCGGCAGAAAAAGTGGTTCCTTTCAAAGTCTGGCTGTACACTTTGAAGAAACTGGACCATGTGATTTATGATGTGTTTACACAAATTCCAGCTTTAAAGAACAGTCTGTCTGAGTTTTCATCACTTCTCCAGCAGCACCAAGACAATTTTAAGAAAATGTTTGCGTCCTTTATTAAGTCTGTACGAGAAACAGGAGCAGAAGAAGTAGAGGAGAAGTTACAAGATCTTCTGGACAGGACTGCTCAATCGCTGTTCAGTTCACGCGACACACAGCAGTGGCTCAAAACAAAACCATTGAAATCAGGACAATGCTCCAGTGCAGATCTGCCAAAGTCAGAATCCTGAATGACCTCCAGCGCTTTGTACAGGACTGCCACGCGAACAGAGTGCTCTGCTTCCTTTTGACGTCGCCAGATAACGGAAAAGATCCGTTTCTTTCAGCTCTGAGAGAAAACGGTGGACCAACGAACAACCGAAAAGTCGGGATCTTGGATATGAGTCAGAAAATATTCTCTGACCTTCAGTCGTTTCTTTTAAATAAAGAGAGAAATGAGAACACACAGGAAACCGTCTTCGTTGCTACATCTGTACCTGATCCACATTCTCCTGGCTCTGCAGTGCGTCTTTACCAGTCTGGAAGTTTGTTAAGCCTAAATGTGATGCTCGATGTGGAACCCGACCCCGCAGAAGTAATTACGGCGAAAAAGACATGCGTGACGATGAAGCTGCAAAGTGCTGAAGGTTACAGAGTGGAGTACAGAGCCGTAAAGGGGGATAGGGAATGGAGAGATAGCTGTTGTACTGGAGAGAGCTGTGTGGTTTCAGGGCTCACACCAGGGACACACTATGAACTCAGAGACGCTTTAACGAACAGTAAAGGCATAAGTGATTACAGCGGAATTACAGAGTTTCAGACAGTCTCCAGAGTCAGACCTGGAGCACCTACAGTGCTGAAACTGAACAAGGAAGAGATCTATATTGCCTGGGAGAAAGCTGAGGAGGATGATGATGATGAAGACTCACTTGTGCACTACTACAGAGTGGAGTATTTGGAGGCTGGTCTGGAGGATTGGCAATCTATTCAAACCGACGGACCTGTCTGTGAATGCACTATAACTCTTCCATACAGCACCTGTTACAGAGCCAGAGTGTGTGCCGTCTACGCCAACGGAGACACCAGCGCTCCAAGTGAGGAGACGAAGGTTCCTGTTTGTGGTGAGCATGTTGTTTTTTTATTATTATTATGTTTACTTTCAGAATCACACATACCGAGTGTTTAGTACCAGGTACCACACGATACAGTATTATTATGATATCTAATTACCGATTCGATATTCGATTTGCATTGCAATTCGAGATGATTTTTTTGCAGTTCTAAACAAATCTCCTAAATATATCTCCAAAAAATAGTGTTTGAACCTAACTGAGTTCAAGATGGCAGCCCAGTCACTGGTAGACCTTCTACACCATCAAAGATCTCTAACAATCAGGTGCACGGGCATGAGTTGTTGTAAAGTATGGTTTCCTCTAAATAAACTAATAAATAAATTAATGATTAAATATTTTGCATTTCAAATATTTAAACTTTGTGTGCATAGATTTTCTGAAGAGACTCTCCAGGAACTGGTCGCAGTTGTTTATGAAACTCAGGATGAAGATCTTACTGGGCGTTTCCTGAGGAACGTGGGTGGAGACCTGACTTCCTGTGTTCTGAGCTGGGATGTGATTCACTCCTTCCTGCAGTGTCACCCTCTCACTGTGGATGTTAGAAGAAGCACAATCAGAGAGGAGAACATCCAAGAGCTTCTGCCGGTGCTGGATAAAGTTCAGCTCAGAAGGTCAGATAAAAAGCCTTCACGGCACAATCTGCACTGTAGTAAAATAACACTGTAAATATTTGTTTTGGGAGATAAAATTAGTTTGCTTTCTGTAGGCTGCAGTCCAGCTTTGTGCTGTCCATCATAAGAAAGCTTTACGAGACGTCTTCTACACACTCTGTGTCCAGCCTGTTGAGTTCAACTGAGAACTGCATCAACCTAAAGAACAGGAAGCTGAGCTCCGCCGACTGTGCCGTGCTGCGCTATACCCTTGAGCACTGCACAGGCGTCTCTCTGAAACTCCTGTGGACCTCCATACCAGAGGGGGAGCTAGAGAGCATCATCCCTCTACTCAGCCATGTCTCCCATCTCAGGTTTGTTCTTATCAAATAAATGTGTAATCACTCTTTTTAACCATGGTGCACAGAAAACAATCTTAGCCTGCATGGATGAGAAGACCATGTTATTTAATATTTAAGGAGAATAAAAGGTTATATGGTCCTGTTTAAATGTCCTCAGGGTTAACAGGAGGTTGTTGTTGAGGCTGCTCCACTGTGCGATGTTCCTGAGCTCCACCAGGAGGCAGCAGTTCTGCTCTCTGCTCTACACCACAAGCTGGACTTGTCCTGCTATGACGCTCTGGACCTCACGGCAGACACGAGTCTGTATCTGAGCAGAGAGGACTGTAGAGTCGTCTCCACAGCTATCCAGAGAGCTCACACAAATGTCCAGGTCAATCTCCAGGACTGTGAGATTGAGAATGACTCGGGAGTAGAGTTGCTCTTTTCTGTTCTACACACAGTCTCACTACGGTAAGGCAAAAATAAATATATGGCCGTGCTTATGCTGTAAAAAAAGTGCTGTGAACTTCTGTCTTTGTCTTAGAAGCAGTAAAGCTCTGCTGCTTTACTTCCTTAACGTCATGGACGTGGGCGCCGAGACGGAGCGCATCAGGAGAGCAGCAGTTCTGTCCCTGGCTGTAAGCGGTGAAGTGGACCTGAGTGAGACCCAACTGAACCTGCAGACCTGCAAATCACTGGCGCTGGTTCTAATATATCCTGAAGAACTTTTAGAACTGGACCTCAGCCACTGCCAGCTCACAGACCAGCATGTGGAGCTGTTGCTGCCACACCTACACAAACCCCGCATCATCGAGTGAGTAGTCAGGGCGTGCCGGGGTCGAGCTGGGTGCACCACACAATCTGTGTCCCTTTTTTTTAGCACAATAAGAACAATAAAAAAGCTCTGATCGCTGACCTCACTGAACATGATGTCATGCAAGAAGTCATAACCCACTTTTCAGCATAGGTTCAAAGCAGAATCATGGCTGAACGTGTCTTTCTGGTGCGTCTGGGCGGCGATGGCACAGGTGCTTGGGCAGGTTTGGTGGCGATCGTATAAATTCCATAGGAGCAGTATATCAAAATCTGTTGCATGTGTTTTAACCTTTCTGTTTATTTAAACTTATTATCCACTTTTCAGCAGATTTCAACTTTAGCCCAAGCACCCCGTGCCATCATCACCCAAAATTTAATTAATCACTTTTCAACATAAGTGAAAAGTATTGTCATGGCTGACCCGTTTTGATTAAGATATCAAAAATCCCTCCGCAATTTTGCATCCTCAATGTATTGAGATGACAAAGGCCTGGTTTGTTTCTGATCGTATAAAGAGTACATAAAAATCTATTGGGCTTGTTTAGCAAATGACCCAAAATAACTGTCTTCCTGTTAAGTTAAGCAAACACATGCATGTAAAAGTTCTTCAGCTCAGTGAGCTCTAAATGTGCACTGGGTTTTGTGTTCATACGTGCAAGTGGGTAGGAACTATGCAGCAAAATCTCATGTCCGACTCTCAGGCTTTCTAATGGCAATGGATTTCAACCTGTCAGCTGACTTTCATGACATTTTAAGCATGTTAAGACCCCCCAAAAGCTCCATATGGTGATAAAGAAGAGCTAGAGGGCCCTTACAGACTTAAGTATGACAATATACAGTAGGGCTGATGTCATTGTGCCTGGGCCTTAATAATCCTTGGAAAAACAAGAGGGCCCTTTACACACAATGACATCAGCACTTTCAGAAATTAGAATATAACAAAAGCATCAGCACTATTATAGCAATAATGATGACATAATAGCTATGATGTCATTGTTCTGATGTCAAAGTGCTTGGGCCCTAATGATAATCCTGAAAAGAAGATGAGGGCCCTCACACGCTATGACGACATACGACTGATATCATAATGCTTGGGCCCTATTGATCCTAAGAAAATAAGAGGGCCCTTCGGACACAATGACAACCGCATTTTTAGACATCAGCAATATATAGTACTGCAGTATATATCCATAGTACTGATGTCATACTGTACTGCTTGGGCCCTAATTATATTAATAATGTGATTTATTTTCTTTCAGTCTGAGCCACAACCAGATTACTGATGCCTCAGCGAGTTACATCTATCAAATAATCTCAACAAACCGCCATATTCAGACTGTGTGTTAAGTGTGTGTGTGTGTTAATATATATATATATATACTGTATAAGTGTGTCAAACATCATCTAAGTACATGCTGATGTTTGAGTGTAAGACTAATTGTGTGTTTTATTTCCAACAGCTTGTACAACAACAGAATCACTGACTCATCACTTTTTCTCACAGACCAACGCTTCGAGATCTGGCCCTGAGAGTGTAGCCCTTCACTGATTCGGATAAGTTTTGAGTACAGAGTTTAACATTTGCAGTGCACTCAGGGGGGAAAGGGATCAATGCTTTCTGAGCTAAGGTATGCAGAAGAAAGCAGACTGTGCTTCTTTCGTTCTGCTACCTCAACCGGGTTTTATGTGTCTTAATTTTCACCCTCCACAGCCATTAAGTGTCGCATAAAAGGGTGGAGTTAGTGCATAAGGTCCTTTTCTCCCAAGGTAAAAAAATGTAGCGTGAAATAGTAGATAGCGTCACACCACTGTAAGCATATCAAGTATTAAACCTGTTTTATTTCTTCTATCGATATTATATGTTCTTCTACACACTTTTATTTAATTTTTCATGGGTCAGAGTTTTGTGCAAAAAACGTTTATACTAAATAAGCGTTCACGTTTGTTCCAACTGTTCCTAAACTACCCAAGGTAGCTCGTAGATTGTTTTCTGTCAGCTCACAGCTTCCAGCTGTGATAACATTGTTATCTACAGTATATCTATAATCTGTTCTCTCTTATATACAGTAGCCATTTAAACATCGTTACCATTTATGTGCTGTGTTAGTGTTACCGGTTAGCTCTGCCTGTTATAAAAAGTGAAGTACAGCAATCAACATTACTTACTTAAGTAAAAGCTTATTTATAGTCAGGGAGAGGAACGTATAGAAGCCTAAGCAAACTCATGTCATGTCAGGGTTACATTCTTTATAACGTCTTGGTACTAGTAACAGACTGTAACAGGTCAGAAGCAAAATTAAGGTCATACCTTGGATCTTGTGTTAGCTTTATCTATTTCTAATTTAATTCTAAACAATACCCATTGTTCTTAACGTATGTCTGTGCAGCTGTCCAGTCTGGTGTGGAGTTTAATCAGGCCCTGTGCATCCTGGGGCCAGTAAACTGGGAAACCGCTTTAGTATGGAGCAACGATGTCAAGAATTTAATTACATGTATTATTATACCAGGAGATTAATTCAAATCAAAAGTTTACTGGCTCCAGGACGTACATGCCTTAGATGAATGAGGAAACGCGCTCAACCAGGCTCGAGTGCCGTAAAGCAGAATGTAAATGGAAGCGCAACAAGCTCCATGAGTATTGTTAGGGTCGAGAAAAGGAAATACTTCTCGAATATAATTTAAAATAATAGTGACAAATCTCGTATTACCCTTCACTGTGAATAATTTCAGTATTATTTTGTGGAAAATTTTCAGAAAATAAATCAATTATTTTACCACCTTCAATTGATCCATTTGTTCCTTTTTTTTGCAATCAGCATTTGATTGTTGTTAATCTCTATCACTGTCAACACTTAAAGATGTATTTAAGATGTTGTAATTGTCCTGCAGATATTATCCCTTCAGTGTGGTTTATGGATGGTTTTGTCTCTTAAGTAGTATCAGTCTGGTTTCAGAACTTTTCAGAACACAGAATGAGCACTGTTAAAAGTAATAAAGGACCTGCTGATCTATTCTGATGCAGATAATACTGCAGTTCTTATGTTTCAGATCTAGGTGCAGCATTCGATACTGTTGGTGTTGTTGGGATCATTGGCTCACCCCTTCGCTGATTTAGAACATACCTGACTGACTATAGTTTTTCAGTGGAAATTTGTGACAAATGATTATCCTCATTGCTCCTAGACTGTGGTGTTCCCCAAGGCTCTATTATTGGTCCTTTATACTTTTTGTTTTTTTTATACTGTACTTGCACCCTCTTGGACGGATTATTCAGAAATGTAGGTTTTCTTTTAACTTTGATGCTGATGATGTTCGGCTCTATCTACCTCTGAAGAAATCTGAGCCTAGGACCCCAACAGTATTATTGGATTGTTTGGCTGAAGTAAAAGATTGGCTGTGCAGCAAATTCTTATGTTTCAATAAGAAAAAAAAAACTGAAACGCTGTTTCAAGCAAATCATGATACTGTAAGTACTGAAATTATGGTATTTCTAACCTAGGTGGGCATAAAAGGCAGGCATAGGCGCAGAGGGGGGTTTTAACCAAAAGAGTCTTTTAATAAGATAACATAAAACATGTAACATAAAGAAATAAAACCAACAAAGGAAAACAACAAACTTAAATATAAACAGAGGCTCTAGGACATGACACACAGGACTGAGACTCTGTGACGAACCACGGGTTCTAGGAACTAACATAGGCTCTATGGCGAAACACAGACTCTGTGACTAAACATACAAGTTAGGCATGGAGCTGACACGGGACAAGACAAGCACAGAGGAACGGAGGTACCTGAGGGTGAGGGACTCAGACTGGAGATGAGAGACACCGACTAGGGACAAGAGACACCAACTAGGGCTAGGTACATGGCAATCAGCTAAGCACGGCTATTAGCTAAACATGATAACTAGCTAACCATAGCTATTAGCTACACATTCCATTTAGCTAAACATCATAACTAGCCAACCATAGCTAGTAGCTACACATGGCAATTAGCTACACGTTCGCTTAGCTAAACATGTACTTAGCCTCAAAGACAATTAGCTATTCTTACCTATAGCTAAACACACTAAGATAACGCAAATGGGGGAACACACTTAACAATACCTACCTAAATTCTAACACAAAACACAACATTTCACGACACCGAATCAACTCCATACACACACACTGAAACTCAACAGACATATAAACAACAATAAAGTAAATAAAATACAAATTAATAAAAAAGTAAACAACATCTTGAACTTTTAAATTTAAATATAAAACATAAAAAAATATTAAATATGTTGTTTAATGTAGTTGGCCCATAAGCATCTGTTCAGTCACCATGTTGCTGGATGCTATATTTATTGTTGTTTTACTTTTACATTTTGCCCGTACGGTTTCTTTACATTTTCACTTCCTAATATACATACAGTACATAAGGGTTTAGCTTGTTATAACATTGGATAAAACAGTGCCTAATAGCTAAATTAACAATAAAAATATTTTATTTCTTACCCTGTCATGCCATGTAGTTTTTAGGTGACACAGCAGTCCTGTTACGTCACTGTCCATGACCCATATCAGTTGGTGAGCTCAATAAACTGATCCCTAAAAGTAATGACTTACTAAACCATCCTCACAGACATGCAAGAAGTAACCCAGAGATCAAAGGGACTGAATTACAACGTAATAAGGTCTAGTTAATAAAATGTTCAGAATTTCATGTTTGTGTTAGGATTCAGGTCTCTGTATATGCAGTTATTGTAAGTCTATAAAAAATCAGCAATTTAAATTTTATATTATTTCAAGAATATTGTCAGTTTTCAGTAACCACATTAAAAACATGGAGAGTTTGAACTTCGAACAATCTTTAAATATACAGTAGTTGCAATGCAGCAACAATCAGGCCCAAGCACCTGCACCATCACCACCCAGATGAAACAGAAATTGCAGGTTCAATATTAATGTCAATTTTTATTTACATAGCACATTTACTACAACCAGGCTGTCCAAAGTGCTTGACAATGATTACAAGGCATAATATGAAAATAAAATAAAAAATAGTATAAAGCATAGTAAAACTAAAACTGACCATTTACAAAGAAAAGCAGAATACAAAAAGTAAAATTTCCGATTAAAAGCCTTATCAAACAGGAATGTTTTAAGATGAGTTTTAAAAAAGTGAGATGGATGATAATTGTCTGATTTGGAGAGGTAGCTCATTCCATAGTAAAGGTGCAATCCCAGAGAAGGCCCAAAGGGTTCGCCACTAGAGGGAACTGTTTTGTTTGTAGTTTTGGTTTGCAGTTTCCCAGAAGGCACCTCATTAAATCTTCTATAAATAGCTGGTTAGTCTGGGAAACTGGGTCGAGCATTGTTGGTTTATAATTTATGTGCTGTCATGTAAGTGGGCATTTTGCTTTGCTTTGTATTTTCATTTCGATGTGAATTTACGTTCTGTTCATTGTTTTAGTAAAAGAGGCTCAAGTAAATGGTTATACACTCACCTAAAGAATTATTAGGAACACCATACTAATACGGTGTTTGACGCCCTTTCGCCTTCAGAAATGCCTCAATTCTACGTGGCATTGATTCAACAAGGTGCTGAAAGCATTCTTTAGAAATGTTGGCCCACATTGATAGGATAGCATCTTGCAGTTGACTCTACCATTTGAATGTCTCAACAGAAATCGAGACTCATCAGACCAGGCAACATTTTTTCTGGTCTTCAACTGTCCAATATTGGCGAGCTTGTGCAAATTGTAGCCTCTTTTTCCTATTTGTAGTGGAGATGAGTGGTACCCGGTGGGGTCTGCCCGGCACCAACAACCATGCCACGCTCAAAATTGCTTAAATCACCTTTCTTTCCCATTCTGACATTCAGTTTGGAGTTCAGGAGATTGTCTTGACCAGGACCACACCCCTAAATGCATTGAAGCAACTGCCATGTGATTGGTTGATTATATAATTGCATTAATGAGAAATTAAACAGGTGTTCCTAATAATCCTTTAGGTGAGTGTATATTAGGAATAAAAATTATATGGTACATTTTTCATCGGACTTTATTAAATAATTTACAGGAATTATCAAACCACAGGCATTTTAGATTAACACATTTCTATTGTGCATCGGACTTTAACATGCCGTAAATCTTTCGAACATGTTTAATTATGACCGTTTTCCGTAAAATATCACTTTGTTAATTTTGTCATTACTTCCATCTACAGTACATTTAATACAAGGATGTACATTTAGCTTAGATGGGAGCGTGGCACACTCATAGCATTCTCTCACCAGATTCAGAAGGTAATCACCTGGAATGGTGTGAGGCTAAAACTGTTCTTGACATCAAAGCAAGGCAAGTTGCAGCTCGACGAAAACGAAGGCGTCATAGGAAGATGCTCATAGATGCTGGTGAGAGGAAATGCTGCAAAGGCTCCGCTTCCTGGCATTGCTGCAACATCTATGTTATCAAAGGTGTTCTTCACACCTAAGAGGTTCTGTAACGCCACCGCACTTCTTAAGAAATTGTCTGGCAGTTTGTAAGACACAAGACAATGGTATGTATTTTGCTGATTACTGTATGTTAAAACTACAAGTAAGTGTCCGGAAAGTATTCACAGTCACTTTTTACACATTTTGTTATGTCACAGCCTTATTCTAAAATGGATTCAATTCATTTTCCCCTCAGAATTCTACACACAACACCCCATAATGACAACATGAAAAAAGTTTACTTGAGATTTTTGCAAATTTATTAAAAATAAAAAAAAATTGAGAAAGCACATGTACATAAGTATTTACAGCGTTTGCCATGAAGCTCAAAATTGAGCTCAGGCGCATCCTGTTTCCCCTGATCATCCTGTTTCCCCTGATCATCCTTTTTTCTGCATGTTTCTGCAGCTTCCTTGGAGTCCACTTGTGGTAAATTCAGGTCATGTATAAAATGGAGAATTAAAGGACGTTAAGTATAAAGGGCGCATTCATTTTTATTTTACTTTGTGCTTCATAGTGCACGAGGTAGGGTGTAAAAGTCATTGTTTCACACCCCAAAGAGCGCACTTGTGTAGGGGCGCATTACGTCATTTGGGGTTAACCGACGGAGCGCATGCGGAAGTGAAAGTGATAGCTCAGTGTTTGCCATTTTGTTCCACTGTGTTGCTGCGAGGGTGAGTGGAAAATAAATGATATAACAGCTTAATAAATTAACACGTATTACACACCCACACACTACTTATAATAACAATATAAACTCGATTTAGTTAATAGAATAACATATGCTTGTATATGTTACTTGTATATAATCTAACAATGATAAATAAAGTCACCATAATAAAAAGACATAAGTTACCATAATGGAGTGTTTTAGGCCGGGTGGCTCATTGCTTAAGTTAACTGTCATCATTTAATTTGTATTTTAAAGGCTATGTTAGGTAATTCTATTATGTAAGTTCTTTATAAGTTTTTGTACTTTTGTATGCATTAGTGTTAGTTTGTCTAGAATATAATCTTAATGCTTATTGAACAGAGTTGAATAATCTATACAAGGGTGTACATACAGTATTAGGACAACCTAACTTAATAGTAATTTACTATTACAGTTACTATTTACAGTAATTTACAGACCCTAACTGGTGGTGTTGCTAGTAAATGATAGCAAATGACACATAAAAAAACTATGCACTGTTTAAAACAGGCAGATCCACAGGTTGCTACCCCACGGAGTTCTGAGTAGGCAGAGCTGTGGCCATCTAGACATGTAGTTGCCTCCGTCAGGTCTCGTGGAGACAGCAGAGCTCTGTTACTTTTTTTTGTTTTCAGTTTCGAATTAATAACCCCACGTTATCTCCAAACGAGAAGGTCTTTCTGTGGGTGTCATGAGCACTCTTCCAAACTCCTCTTTTGTTTCTGCGCTCTCCAACCCACAGCACGTAACAGTTTTGGGTACATCTTAATTTTTTGTTATTGATAACTATTATTTAAAATAATACATTGGTGGCTCAGTGGTGGGTTTGTCACCTGCCATGCGGAAGGCCCGGGTTCAATTCCCAACTAACTCAAAAACTTGGCTGCTTAAAGCCAAACTAACTAGCAATCTCGGTTCAGGTGTGAGGTGCCCGAGGTGCATTCTGGGAAACAGAAGTCCAAAAATTAAAAAGTCTTTGGGTGCAACGCACCCTCTAGGGGTTAACCCTGACATCTGTTAACAGTAACTCTGGTACATTCTTCATTCCACTTTTAGCTAATTATTTTTCTATTACAGCACACCACATACTTCAGTTTGACCCTTAACACATGCATTTTCTGCCAAATTTAATCGAAGCATGTATTTAAATTTAATGGTGAAATCTAATTCCTGATGATAATTAATGAACAGAATAGCTGGGGGGATTGATTATTATAACAAAATAAAGCTTGTATTTTTTGCCACAATCAAAAGAAAAGCCATTCAGTAAGAATTTTATTTTTATTTTCTAGAAGCAGCCTGAAGTCGGACCGGGGCTCATCAGCTACTACTTTAAAGGATGAAGGAACAGATAAGTTACATCCAGTTACATGCAGGACAGGCAAAGAGATCGAAGTGTAAGTCCAGATACTCTGCTACTAAAGACAATAAATCAGAATTTTAAAAATAGTTCAGCTACAGTATTAAAGAAACTTATTTTTAGGTTGTGTTTATGTTTTTACTTGTACAGCGCTCTTAACAGTTGTCTATGTCACAAAGCAGCATTACACAATCTATAGACAGTTATGGAAATGTGTATGAAATGTGAATGTGTTTGAATCAAAATGATTAGATTGTCCCTAATGTACAAGCCGAGGGCGACGGTGCTAAGGGAAAACTCCCTGAGATGACAATAGGAAAAAAACCTTAAGAGGATCCAGACTTAGCAGGGAACCCATCCTCAATTGGATGATACTGGATAACAGGGATTGATCTGCAGTCATACTGTGTGTTAGGAGGCTGGAAGTTCAGTATAACTAAACCGTATATACTGTATGTTTATAAGTTAATATGGAGTCCAGTTAATTATTGGAGGATCAGGTAGACTGTAGGAAACTCCAGTCCTGAACTATCAAGCACCTGCAGTCACAAGTCCTCAGAGAACAGCTGACAGAGATCTCCAGCCAAAAGCGGGCGATAGAAATGGTCAGACAGGTCCAGAGGGTAGAGGGGGTCGGGATCCCTGGCAGCTCAGTGCGTGATATGTGTACCTCAATAGAGAGACATGGGGAGTTAAAGAGCGAGGGTGGGAAAGAGAGAGAAAATAAGGGAGCAGAAGAGTAGGAGAGGTAACAGTTAGGTATGGTCACAGTCACACAATGTATAAGGTAAATGTACAGGGCCTCCTTTTGTGGCCAAATGCAGCATCAATTCATCTTGGGAATGACAGATACAAGTCCTGCACAGTGGCCAGAGGGATTTTGAGCCATTCTTCTTGCAGAATACTGGCCAGGTCACTACATGATGCTGGTGGAGGAAAACGGTTCCTGACTCGCTCCTCCAAAACATACCAAAGTAGCTCAATAATATTTAGATCTGGTGACTGTGCAGGCCATGGGAGATGTTTACTGTAACTTCACTTTTGTTTTTTCAAACCACTCTGTCACCAGTCTTGCTGTGTGTATTGGTACGATATCATCCTGATATACGTCACCGCCTTCAGGATACAATTTTTGAACCATTGGGTGCACATGGTCCTCCAGAATGGTTCGGTAGTCCTTGGCAGTGATGCACACATCTAGCACAAATATTGGGCCTAGGAAATGCCATGATATTGCAGCCCAAACCATTACTCATCCACCCCCATGCTTCACTCTGGGCATGCAACAGTCTGGGTGGTACACTTCTTTGGTGCTTCTTCACACCGTAACTTTCCTGGATGTGGGAAAGACAGTAAAGGTGGACACATCAGAGAACAATACATGTTTCCACAGCCCAAGATTTTTGCTGCTGGCACCATTGAAACCGAAGAGTGACCCAAGGTTTGGCTATAGTAGCCTGGCCATGTACATTGACCATGCAGAGCTCCTGACGAACAGTTTTGGTGGTAACCGGAGAGTTTAGGTGCACATTTAATTCTGCAGTGAGTTGGGCAACTGTGGTTTTAGGTTTCTTGGATGCATCACGGATTAGCACCCAGACATCCTTTCAGAAAGCTTCCTCTTTCGTCCACAGTTACTCCTGTTGGATGAGGTTCGTTCTTCTCTGTGGTATGATGACATTACCCTGTATACCTTCACACTCTGCACATTCCACCATTAAGAGCAATCAATGAAGATTGGCCACCAGACTGGTCAAATTTAGCCATGTAACCTTCAACACTAAATTGGCCAGTGTATTAGTTTCATTGTCCAACCCCTGTATAATTAGTGCAGCGTGCAAGCAGGGACTCATAATATCATAACTAAGAGCCAGAGGAACAATCTCCTCCTGAACGTCAGCAAGACAAAGAAGCTGATTGTGGACTTTTGTACAAAGCAGGAGAGGAACTACCAGACCCCAGTCATCAACAGCAGCCCAGTGGAGAGAGTGGACAGCTTTCGATACCTCTGTGTTCACATCACGCAGGACCTGTCATGGTCCTGTCACATCAACACCGTGGTGAAAAAGGCCCGGCAGCCTTTGGTCTCTACCACCTCAGACGCTTGAGAGACTTTAGACTGCCCTCCAAGGTGCTCAGGAATTTCTACTCCTGCACCATAGAGAGCACCCTGACGGGAAACATCACAACCTGGTTCGGGAACAGCACCATGCAGGACAGATGAGCTCTACAGAGGGTGGTGCGTTCAGCTGAACGAATCATCCGACCGAGCTCCCTGACCTGCACTCGATCTACAGCAAACGGTGCTGGACTAAGACCAGGAAGATGGTGAAGGACCTCAGCCATCCCAACAATGGACTGTTCTCTCCGTTGCGGTCTGGGAAGCGATTCCGCTCCCTGAAGACCAATACAGGGAGATTGAGGAGGAGCTTTTTCCCGCAGGCCATAAGGTCTCTCAACCACAACACAATACAGGACTAATATCATCTCTTTTACAACCAACACTGACTGGGCATTTATGGCCACTATGGACACATTCATGCACACTTTTTGCACTATATATTTATATTTTCATTTATGGACCACTGCACAAATCACTTTAATAATAAGACACTTTAAGAAGTCACTTTATGCATATTCGCACACCTCAGCCATTTTTACATTTCTTATTTGGACAAATTTCTATTTTCTTTTATATTTCTATATCATATCTATTTTGTTCTTTTTTGTACAGTATATTTTTATTTTATTTTACTTAGCACAGTATATTTTACTAGTTAATTTCATTTTTCTACAATATTTCTTTGTACTGCAATATATCTTTATTTACTGCAATATATCTTTATTTTTACTTGTACAGTATATTTTACCAGTTAACTTTATTTTCTATCGTATTTCCTTTATTCATATTTATTTCTTATGTTTAAGCATTTATTTTAGGGTCACTGGTAGTCAAAAAAGCATTTCACTGCATATCGTACTGTGTATGACTGTGTACGTGACAAATAAAATTTGAATTTGACATGAGAGCTCCCTGAGATGTAAAGCGACTAAACACTTTACCGTCAACAAACCTGAGTGATCAATGAGCGTGGGGAAGACAGCATCTAAACATACTGTACCAATTCACCGTAATACTCTACGTCCATGAGTCCCTCAGAGCTGCTCCTTTACCCAAGAGTCCTGAATACATAATGATTACAATATTCTACAACAGCAATGATTACCCCTTCTGAATATTAATAGTAAAGTTGATGATGATGATGATAATCTTGTGGTTGTATCTGAACACTAGGGAATGCCAGGACAAGAGCAACGGTTCCCCAGCTGCATCATACTGCTCGATGAAAAGTGACCAGTCGATGAATTTTCCACCTAACTTCAGTCAAGAGAAAGATGTCGCAAGGTAAGTGCTTTTGTTTTAAGCCTCACAAACCTTATGGATATTAAAAAGTTATTTGTGAAGTGAATCCTGGAGATGTCCAGTTGTAGAGTTTTTATTTTGTATTTCAATGTGCTAAATGAATACCTTTATTTACTAATGTATTATTGCATTATTACTTTATAATTAAGTGAATATATATTTTTTATACACACACACACACACCTTGTCAAAAGTCTTATCGCCCATCCAAGTTGTAAAAACAACAAATAATAACTTCTAGTCGATCATTTGGAATCAGAAGTGGCTTATATGAAAGGCCTTTAGATTACACTTATTTTACCAAACTAAATATTTATCAACTCTAACAATTACATCTTTTCAGTCCATGGATCCACCTGATAAATTTAGTTACATGTGTCTATAATTTAATATTACCAGTGATTATAATTTTAAAAATGTGCAAGTTAATAAACACACACGTTATCTTGCTTAAAGCATCAGGGAACACTGTTTCCATGAACGGCTGTACACAGTCTAAACAACGATGATTAGGTAGGTGGTGCGTGTCAAAGAAACATTTATTGTAAGGAGAAAGTCAGCATTAGTTACATCACCTGTTTGTGGTCATAAGGTCCTGTGTTCAGAGCAGGTGCCCAAGTCTTTAATGATAATTTTAAAATTATGCTCACATCCTATGTGTCACAACAGACACCCCACTCCCTTTTAAAAACATTTTTCTGCTCCAAATCTTTATGCTTTTTGGGAAGTTGCTCTACATGCTAACCGCATTTGTGTGATTTGATTAAAAAATATAGCAGATATCTCATCATCTCATGAATATGGAATGTTCATGTTTTTATAAATGACATTGATATCAGCTGTTACATCACCTTTTAACTGCTAAACACAATGGAAATGCTTAGCAGGTGTTCCTAAACAAGAAGAAACTATGTTTAATATATTTTTTGTCTGTTTTGTACTGAACATAGAGATCCCTACACCCGTCAAATGATGAAGGAACACTTGAGGTGTACAGAGTGTAAAGATCTCCTCAAGAAGCCCGTGTCCATCCCATGTGGACACAGTTTCTGCAAAAGCTGCATCCAATATTATTGGACCAGACCAGCCCAGATAGGAAATTTCTCCTGTCCTCAGTGTAGGAAGAGGTTTACAACTCGCCCTGCACTCAGCCTGAACGTGACTCTGGCTAACGTGGTGCAGACGCATCAGTCGACCAGGTTCAGCCCTGCTCTTTCTGCAAAATGCTATGCTGGACCTGGAGACGTGGCCTGTGATTTCTGCTCTAAGAGTAAGATCAGAGCAGTGAAAACATGTCTGACCTGCAGTATGTCTTACTGTGAAGCTCATGTGAGGACGCACTACACTGTAAAAGTGCTGCGGAATCATGTCCTGATGGAGCCAGCAAAAGATCTGAAGCATGGAGGGGTCAACACACTGGGCAAAGCTAAAACTTCAGCTGAGGTGGGTTTTTACAAAGGACAAGAGAAAAGTTGCTTCAGTTGCCCAGGTCTAGGCTTAGCAACATTATGTGGCAATAAAAAAAAAGTCAGCTGACGACCTGAATGGACTGAATGATTATCACATCTGTGGAGTTTTTTTTTTAATCCCTAATGGCACAGAAACTAAAACTAACACTTAAAACTACAGCCCTACGTGCTTGCAGCTAAACTGGCCTTAAATGTGCCCATATATCACATGAATAATATTATATTGTCTCTTTGTTGTTTCTTTGGGTTTATTAAACAGAAATCTAAATCTGTTGAAGGAAATTAATGGATTTTCATGGAAAATTTATGGAATTTTTATCTATAGTCCACTAGGCTTTATGGAAATTAAACACTTTGTTTTTATCAAGCAGGTAACCATCCCTAATGTTCTTATAAACAACTTGATGAATCTGGTGAATCAGCTCCAAAATCGCGTGACTAACCTGGAAGTGAAACAGGAGGTGAGCTCACCTGACCTAAACCTCAAAGCTAAAAGAACACTTCAGTTGTTCAGAAGTGTTCCTAAACTGTTGTTTTCTTTTTAAGGACATGCAGAGAAGTAAAACTGAGAACGAGCCCCAGAGAAAATGCCTACGCAGGCAACTCGACGAGAGTGAGTTATAAAAGTTGCTTTTAAATACGGTTCTACAAGCATGTCCTTATTATCATTAATTAATCAGATTTTAAATTTTATTTATTTATTTTTTTTTTTAATCAGCACCAGGGTTTATGTCAGAAGTGCATGATTGTGCTGTGCCTAATTACCAGGTTCCAAAGGAAAGTTTTGGTAAGAGCACATTTCTACTTAATTGACATTTATCCATTGTTCATATGAAAAAAAGTAAAAAGTATTTAAAAAGAAGTAGCGAATGTATTTTAATCATGTAGGTTATAATTGTATGTGTTTTGTTGTTTCTTAATCTTCTTTCTTTAAACTCAGAGATTAATTTTCATGTCTATATTTGTCAACAGATCTCTGATTAAGGTGGAGTTAACATGAAGTCACTCTCTGCATTCACAGCTTTGGGGTCCTTAAAGCAAGTCACCCTGAACTCCTGTGTAGAGGGTCCTTTTCAAACAGTTTCATGTTCTTTATGCCCCAGCTGCACCTGCTTTAGCTCATGGACATTATTCTTCTTTTGGAATTATAGATAACTGTAACTGTAATTGTTATTTTTATTCATTGTTATTCCATTTACAAAGCAGCAAAAGAGTTGAGAGCAAGAAGTTTAGAATGTAACCCTGACATTACTCTCTCTCACTCTTTAGTGCTTATTCCGTATAGGGTCGCTGGAGACCTGGAGCCTATCACAGGGCACTCGGGCATGAGGCACACCCTCAACACAATCACTCACACACACACAATTTGGAAACGCCAATTTACCTACCCTGCATATGTACTGTGGGAGGAAACCGGAGTACCCAGGGGAAACCCTCCAAGCACAGAGAGAACATGCAAATTACACACACAGGAGGATTAATTGCCCCAAAATATAAATAAGTATGTGTGAGAGTGTGTTTGTGTGTGTGTGCATGGTTGCTAGAGGTGGACTGGTGGTGTATTATTGGACTGTTCTAGCATTAGCCCTCACGATAGCCCTGTAAAATGTAAGGGCTCTTCCTGAAGTAAGGATGAATGTTAAGCATTGTACAGCACTTTTTATCTCAAGGAAAGTAAACTGGTTACGTTAACATCACACATGAACAGATACAATTATACATGGATATATTGAGGAGCCAACAGATGATAGTTGATAAATCAAGTGATATTTTTGTCAAACAAGGAGTTTTATCGAGAAAAGGTGTAGATCAGTGTAGATAATTCCTTGATCCTGATTGGTCCGAACTGTTAATTATTTTCTTTCAACAACATTAGGCATCAAGGCTTCAATTCCTGTTTATTGAACTCGTTCTGTCATTTGGTTTACATGTTCGTGTGCACATGCACGACAATTTGCATTATTTCTGGAAATAAAGGAACTTTTTGATCAGAAACAAACTCCAGGCATTACCTATGTGCTATTTAGAGGTGCAACGATTAATTGACGTTGTTGAACAGTTGGCAAAAAAATTTATTGTTAAGTAGCTGCTGACATCATCATACGATTGGTTGATTGAATCTCGGGTAAACTGTGAACACTCTGACGCGTAGGTTGAAAAATGGAAGGGAAAGACTATGTACTGACGGGCATTGCCAAGTGACGTGATGTGGAGAGAACTGTGCTCTTTAGTAAATTCTCTCTCTTACACACACACACACACACACACACACACTACGCTCCTTAACCAAAGACTTAATCATAGTTTTCTTAACATTTCAGATTAACTTTTATAATTGCCACCTGCCATCTTAACGCTTTAAATAATAGTTATATTTTATTGCTGCTACTTTCTTTATTATTTTGTTTATTGGTTAATACATGCACAACGCGACCTCAAGCTTAGTTTAAAAGCTGATAGCTAAATAAGAGCTACTAAATAATTCTGCCATTTTCAGTATAGTGTACTGTGTCATTTATTTCACTGGACAACACTCTGACCCATGACATATTGATAAACAAAAGACTGGTGAAGTTGCAAATGTTTAGGTAACGCACACAACAAACGTAAGTTTCATGTTTATCCTATTATTTTTACTATAGTTTTTTTTTTATTAAATAAGTAGTTTATAAAATATCAGCTATGTATGTATGCATTATAAGTTTGTACACCTATTTTCTGTTTAAATAAAAAAAAAACGATCCTTGATGCAGACCCACCTCCACCTTTTTTCACATCTACAGCACATCTTACCACTGTCTTACAGCTCTCATACATGTCCTGCACCACTCTAACATACTTCTCCAGACTTCCTCATACAACACCACAGCTCTTTCTGATACTCTTTTCACCTCCTGAACATTCCTTACAAACTCCTTTTTTAGGAAAACTCCAACTCCATTTCTTTTCCTCTCCACGCCATGGTAAAACAACTTGAACCCTGATCCTAAGCTTCTGGCCTTGCTACCTTTCCACCTGATTTCCTGGACACACAGTATATCTACCTTCCTTCTCTGCATCATGTCAACCAACTCTCTTGCCTTCTCTGTCCATAGTCCCAACATTCAAAGTCCTTACTGTCACTCCTAAACTCTTGCCTTTTCACTTCTTTCTCTGCCTATGAACGTCTCCTCCTCTCCTTCTTCGACCAACAGTAGCCCAATTTCCAGCAGCACCCTGTTGACCAACAGCATGGCCACAACTGATCCGGTATGGAAGTCCTGTTAATGATTCGCATCATTTGATTTGGCAAATGTTTTACATCAGATGCCCTTTCTGCCACAACCCTCTGCATTTATCCAGACTTGGGACTGGCACAAGAAGACACTGGATTGTGCCCCCCTGTGGTTACATTATGTATCCTGTCAGATGAATCCTGTTTTTAAACTCTGTCCCTCCCTCTCCTTTCCCCTGACTTCATTGCAATAGTTTAACACAATATAAGTGTTCATGACATTCAGTGAAGTGCTACACAATATGTCCCAGTTCTGTGAGAAAAATCACCACGTCTATGATTCTGATGGTGAAAAAAACTGTTGGAAATAAACACACACAATTAGTCTTACACTTAAACGTTAGCATGTATTTACAGTAGACACACGTTAGACACACAGTCTGAATATGGCTGTTTATTAGGACGATGTGGTAGAGGCTTCCCGCTGAGACGTCAGTAATCAGATTGTCGCTGAGACTGAAATGAAATAAATCCCAGTATTAGTATATTTATACTTCTGCTCCATTCCACCAGCTCAATCCTGGCACACCCTGAGCACTCATATTTGATGATGCAGGGTTTGTGTAGGTGTGGCATCAGCGGCTCCACATTCTGGTCTGTAAGCTGGCAGTCCAGTTCTGAAAGCCCTTCAAGACAGAGCCTCTCTCTCTCTCTCCCTGTCTCTCTATTGAGCTCCTGAGCTGCCAGTGATCCAGACCCCCTTTGTCCTCTGTACCTGTTTGACTCGTCTTAGTGCCCCACCTCCGGTTGAAAATCTCATCCCATGAAGAAGAGTTGACTATATTTCTGTCATTTTAGGTGTTTAAAGATAAAAGAAATGACGTATAAAGGACACATCCATATTTAATATAAGCTCACTGTTCAGCATTTTGTTCTGGTGTTTGTGTTGTTATGAGGGTGAGTGGAGAATAAATGATATAACAATACTCATAATAACAATATAAACTTGATTTAGTTAATAGAATAACGTATGTTGTTACTTGTGTGGCAACGCTGTGGAGGGGAATGAATATGAAGTGTTTTGAAACCGATTACGCCACCCTGAGGTTAACTGGGGAAATAACCCAAATAAGGAGCACAAGTTCGTTAGGCTAGGTAGAACAGAGAGACAAGGATACAAATGTACAAAACTTTATTTTAGTTCACAATAAAATAAGTTAAAACACTCAATAGCCATCACGCAGAATATAGATGGAACAGGGCACTCTGTGTAAACTCACACAAAATAATCACACACACAAAAAAAGGAAAAAGAAGTAAAATAGAACAAAACTTACAAAAACAGGACAAAGCAAATTTCAGGCACAGACTTCCCAGTGGCAGGGGCAGGCTAAACGAGGTACAAACCCTAAGGTGCACTTCACATGCATCCACACACACAGTGAAACAGGAATACAATCAGCACTGCACTCCACACTATTGCCCTACCACTCGTACTCAGAGCTAGGTAGCTAGTTAGCCTCCCAGCTCAACGGTGCCTGAGGTGGACCAACATAAATTAACATTAAATCAGACAATAAACACATCCACTGTAACAAGAAATAAACACAAAAAACAGATAAAGAGAACCACGTTCTCTTTATATTAAATACCAAAACAAAAAAAGGAAAAATTTATTAAACCAAAAAAACAGAAAAGAAATTACAATCTAACTATTCACTGGATCAGTCATATCAAAGTCAGAGTTCTCCGAAAGCTACATTACAACACGCTCCATAATACAATCACAGATGCAAGTAACCAAAAGCCCAAACAGGCCTTTGAATAGTAGCAAGGCAAATCTGACTTGCTTATACAGTTAGCAGAGGAAATAAGAAAACAACGAAACGAGAAGCACAAAAAAACAAAAGAGGAAATGGTAAGAAACAACCCGGAGGAGAAAAACAACAGAAAGTAGGAAGAAAAAACAGCAGCGCCGTCCTCAGTCGATGCAAAGGGGAAATACTTCCGCCTTCAAGTGACTCACCGGCACCGTGTCAGACACCTGTAGCTCACAGGATGAATTACTGCACCACACAAGTTGTAGCGCCGCTCACAGCCCACAGTAAATCATGCAGGAGAACTTATGCGCAAAGAAGACTTCACGGCTAAGCGGTAAACAAACACCAGTTAACATTACCCAATGCCAAAACGCACAGCACGTAATGAGTGTATACCTACCCGGCAACGAGTGGACAGTCTGACTCAACCAAATATCAGTTAGCCATTGCGCGCACTAAGGAAAAAAAATAAAACAGACATTTTAATGTGTATGCCCACCTCTCCATTAGCCACATAGCTACAACAACAACCACACACCTTCTGTCCGCGTGCACGCCATGAAGGCGGTCCTAGTTGTAACGTACACCAGGTAAGATAACTCCAGCCTTAAATACCATCAAGAACTATTCTGATGGGCTATCGTGGGTGACAAATCACTTACTTGTGAGCCAATGAGAAAAACCCCATCACCCACATTGCCACAATCTACCCACAGCTCTTGAATCGTCGGCCCGACGATTACCTGATTAACCCAAGCCCAAGGCCTGAACAGTACAGACATAAATTTGGACGTAGCATTAATAGCCTCAATGCCTAGAGAACCAGGATCAATCCTGGGTGATTAACTTACGGCACCCTACCCTGATAGTCCAGGAGCCACAGGGGCCTCAACTGCAGCATCTGCCCAAAACATCAATAAACTGGGGCCTGCCAGAACCCGGCCCTGACTTTTTAACTCAATAGCTACGGGCAGAGTCCCCAGTGCCACCCTAAACAGGGCGACCCATTGCACAGACTACTGCCCATTTGCTGGACAGACACTAGGGGCGACACATATGAACTGCAGCCTTCTCCAATAACGTTGGCTTCTAGAAGCTACGGTAGCTGACATGTGACTTAACTACTTAATTTTCTGAAGGCGGAATTCGCCTATACCGCTGATGAACAGACACTGAATTCAGCAACGGTATCTCCTGCGACATCAAATTTAACTGATATCGCCGCAACAACACCCTGACCTCACTTTACTCTTTGAGACAGAACAGACAAATCAACAGCTTCAATTGGATCTTGGATTGGAGCAACTGCTTCATTGACTTGAGGACACATTGACGCCTTCACTGGCTCATCCCCAGGACTGTACCACCTGGATACAGGAGGCTCAAACAAAACAGTCCCCTCTGCATACTGTGCAGAGCATACAGCAAGTACAAGCCTTAACATCCCACCTGAAATACGACACGACTTACGACCCCACAATCTGACCTTCCCCGTACCTACTACTGAGAACTGACCCTCAGCTAGATGGCAGTGTTGCAACGCCTGTAAAACTAGTTTTGGGGCCCCCACTAAAGAAGAACAATCAACCAAACCAGGACCATACTGACCAAAAGGCTCCTGGTAGCATCGACCAATAAATCGATTACACATCTCAATGTCCAACTCCAGGCAGCCGCTGTACAAAATTGACAACTTATTACTGTACAAAATTGACAACCCATTGGCTGCATGGAGCTGGAACCACTGACATAACTGTAACCGATCTACACCCCATAATCGAAAGTGCGTTTGGAAGCAACTTTCGGTAATGGTAGACACTATAAATCCAATATCCACCAAACAAGGCAATCGAACACTACCAATACGGACAAGAAGATGTGGGCAAGACGATAACCAATGAGATAAGGCAATATCTGAGCCGTTGTCCAGTCCAACCGCGCTTCGACTCTGCAACGCGGTGGGGACTAGTTTTCCGACGGCACAAGTGAGTCAGACTGTGCATTAGTAGTTCGCGTTGTAGCAGTTAATGAAAAAAGAGCAGGTACATGCTCCCCATCGTACTCTCTAGCGAAATTACCCGCTTCCTGACATCTTCGGCACACAATCTGGTTACGACGAGGGGATTGACTATGGGGCTGGGGAGTCTGTAAACGGGCGATACTTTTAGTTAACTTATTTATTTGTTTCTGCTGCAACCGCAACATTCCTTTGACCTCGCCCAACTCAGACTCTTGAGAGGACCGCGCAAGGTTCCCCCAAGACTCACCCCGCACCCCATACTAAATACCATAAGCAAAAGGAAGTGAATGACTGCAACCCCTTAAACTCCCTGACATACCCTCCTGTTCCCATCGGAGTGCTTCGCCCCATACATCTAAAAGGGTCAGGCCGGGTTGACCTCGTACCGGTTGCTTAAGTTCTCGCCGAAGGTCACTGTCATTGACGTGCTCGATAAACTGGTCATGCAGCAAAACCTGAGAATTTGGCATGGCGTAAGGTGACTTTTGCTTTACTTGCTCCAGAAGACCAATCAGAGCAAGGGAGGACTTCAACAAAGACTCTGCCTCCCGCTGCCTCCTGCAAGGAAACATATGACCATGAGCAACCATACAACTCTCTTAGCACAGAAATTATCTTTACCGGATTATTACGTTCATCAACTGGGCAGTAACGAATCTCCTCTCTTGCTTCTCCCTCTAAAAGGTCAAAGAAAAAGAAAGCTTTATCAGACGCTGACATATAGCGGGCCAGCAAGCCTGGGCTTCCTCAATCCACTTCTCAACGTCAAGACCAGACCTGCCACAAAATTTTGGACATTTTCGATCTTGCGGTACAAAAACATACCTTAAAATAGGAGGATTGCATTAAGGAAGGTCATCCTGGCTAAAATCTGTACCAAATTGTTGTGCAGATGGGATGGTCCGCTGTGATGTTGGACGCAGCTGAAAGACTAACAACAGCAATTAATTATTAGTCCTGCCTTCATCTTCTGAAATAGTAAGGCCATTCTCTTAAGTTGCTCATTTCACTAATTCCGGCAATGATTTCTCAGGTGTTTTTCAGAATGTCAAAGTTAAGCCCTCTGTCCACCATAAGTAACGAGTCAACAAACTCTTTACATACATCCCGTCATGAAAGTAAGAGTGACGAGGCTGATAAAAGTGAGGACTCGAGGTGAGTCCATTGTGCATTCTTGTGCATTCTTGTGCTTTCACTTTGTGTAATTAAACTCTGATGATTTTTTTTTCACAGCAGTGTGGCTGCAAATCTCAGGTTCGTATTGTGTGACTCTTGTGTCTTCTATGTCCAAAGCGATCCCTAAATATGCAGTTCAATTCCATCAGTAAGAATTTTTTTTTTTTTTTACTACAAACAGCCTGTAGTTGAACTGGGGCTCATCAGCTCCTAGGGATAAAGAAAAAGATAAGCTACATCCAGTTTTGTTCAGGACATGCAAAGAGATCCAAGGGTAATCTACTAAAGACACTAATTAAATTTTTTTTTAAATAGTTTAACTACAGTCTATATTAGCTATAATGACTGCTGTATTAAAGAAATGTATTTTTTAGGGTGTGTTTATGTTTATTTGTTGCCCCCAGGCATATGTATAAAAAATATAAGACACAGTTTGTAACTTATACAGTATGTAGAGACTGGTTATCTCATGTAAATTATACATACACATGTGGACAAAATTGTTGGTACCCTTCGGTCAATGAAAGAAAAACTCACAATAGTCACAGAAATAACTTTAATCTGACAAAAATTGTTGTTGTTGGTCTTTTGGCTGCTCCCAGCAAGGGGTCGCCACAGCGGAATACCCAGTCCGCACTACAACTTGGCACAGGTTTTACGCTGGATGCCCTTCCTGACGCAACCTTCCCATTTTTTTCCGGGCACCTTATTAGGCACCTCCACTTCTTCAAAGATTACTTACCAACCAGTCAAAGTGGCTCTAGTGAATGCTAGGTCACTGGCAAATAAAACTTTTATTTTAAATGATTTTTTTATTTCTCATACCTTGGACTTTTTGTTTATGACTAAAACTTGGGTAAAAAAGTGTGACATGTCATCTTTTGGTGAGCTGTCCCCCTCTGACTGTTCCTTCTACAGCACTCCCAGACCAAGTGGACATGGTGGTGGTGTGGCCTCTGTTTTTAGAAACTCATTCAAATGTAGACTTCTGCCTGTTGATGCCTTTCTCAGTTTTAAGGTGCAACTTCTAAAAATTTATCTAAATGGACCTTTGCTTTGTGTGTTAGTTTACAGACCACCTAAAGTCTGTTCAACATTTATTCATGAGTTTTCAGATTTCTGTCTACTCAGGTGTCTCGTTGTGACAGAATATTGGTGTTAGGGGACTTTAACATTCATGTTTGTTGTCCTTCTAAACCTATGGTTAAACACTTTATGAGTCTTATGGATTAACTTAATTTTGTACAGTCTGTCTCAAGTCCTACACATAATGGAGGCCATACGCTGGATCTAGTCTTGACTTGTGGTTTCTCTGTACATATCTCAGAAATATTAGATGCTGGCATTTCTGATCATTATCCTGTTATCTTTGAGCCTGCTATTTCATATATTTAGCCTATTCTTTCTCAGTCTGTACACTACTCTCATGGTTTTCATGCAAATACTACTGTTGAATTCTGTGAGTCTTATTCTAAGTTTATTTCAAATTCAAATGCCTCTCTGTCATCTTGTATGCATACTGAATTATTGGTTGAAACGTTCAACTCTGCCTGTTGTTATGCTTTAAATATAGTTGCTCCACTTAAGCGCAAAAAGCTTAAGCTTAGTCCTAAACCCTGGTTAAATGCATTCACTCGCACTCTCAGACAAGAGTGTAGGAGGGCCGAGCGCAGGTAAAAAAAAAAAGATGGACTTCAGGTTTCCTACCAAATTTTTTTAAACTCCTTAATCTCCTATCAAGATTTTGTTAAGGAGGCAAAATCCAAATATGTTTCAAACTTGACTGCAAAAAATGCCAATAGGCCTAAAGTTCTTTTTAAAACCATAAATTCTGTCCTTAATCCTGCTGCTTGTTCAGTTACTGATGTAAATACTGAGACTTGTAAACAATTTTCAGACTTTTATGTTCAGAAAGTAGAAGACATTAGATCACAGTTCTTTTCTGACTTAGATCTCACTAATCTGCCACACTCAACCAGTAGTTTTATAAACTTTCAGCCAGTGTCTTTATCTTAATTGCTCAAAATAATCTCTCAGATGAAACTCACATCTTGTCAATCTGATGTATTGCCAGGTTGTTTGTTTAGAGAGGTTTTAGGCACAATTAGTCTCATTCGATTAGCTATTGTAAACAGCTCTTTAATAAATGGGGCATTTCCTGAAAGTTTTAAACATGCTATTATTCAACCTTTATTGAAAGGCCCTCATCTTGACCCCGCAGTACATAACTATCGTCCTATTTATAAACTTTTGGAAAAAGTTGTACTATCACAGTTTACTCCATACCTGGATGCACATAATATTCTAGATCCGTTTCAATCTGGTTTTAGAGCACTGCAAAGTACCGAGTCTGCATTGCTGAAGGTCACAAATGACATTCTGTTGTCCATTGATTCAGGATCTTCTGCTATCTTAATACTTCTGGACTTAAGTGCTGCATTTGATACGGTTGATCATAATATTCTTCTGAATCGACTTGAGTGTGTTATCGGGGTGCGGGGTTTAGCCTTAGAGTGGTTTGCCTCATACTTAAAGGGGAGAACTTTTTTTGTAAATATTTTTTACTAAGTTTTACTTCTCCCGTTGCAGCTATCCAGTGTGGTGTTCCACAGGGATCCATTCTTGGGCCTCTTTTGTTCTCCATTTACTGTATATGATTCCTCTGGGTTCAATTTTTAGTAAATATAATATTAATCACCAGTTTTACGCTGATGACCTCCAGTTATATTTTCCACTCAAATCAGGAAATGACTCTTCATTTGATCATCTTTTGTCATGTCTTAGTGAAGTCAAGACCTGGATGGCCAAAAACTCTTTGCAATTTAATGAAAATAAAACCAAGGTGCTGCTATTGGGCCCTACTGTTATTAATAACTCTATCAAAACACAGCTAGGTTCTCTAAGTAACAACCTATATGACTACGTAAAGAATCTTGGAGTCCATCTTGATCCTTTTCTTCATTTTGACAAGCATATAAATGCAGTTGTAAAAAGTAGTTTTTTTTATCTCAGATCATTGGCTAAGGTGAAACACTTTTTATCCAGTAAAGACCTTGAAATTGTAATTCATGTGTTAATTTCTTCTCTTCGTCTGGATTACTGTAACTCTCTGTATGTTGGCCTACCTCAATCTACACTCTCTCGGTTACAGATGGTTCAAAATGCGGCAGCCAGATTCTTAACAGGTACTAAGAAAAGGGACCACATCACCCCAATTCTTGCTTCATTGCACTGGCTTCCTGTAAAATTCAGAGTTGATTTTAAGATTCTTCTTTTTGCATATAAGGCATTGCATAATTCTGCTCCAGACTATATCTGCAATCTTATCACACCCTATGTAGCTTCTAGGTCTTTAAGATCTAATGATCAGCTACTATTATCCGTCCCCTGTTCACGTTGTAAAACAAAGGGTGATCGGGCCTTTTCAGTAGTTGCCCCAAAACTCTGGAACAGTTTACAACTACATATCAGAGTTTCTACATCATTGGACGTTTTTAAATCAAGCTTAAAGACACATTTTTACTGATTAGCGTTTGGGTGATGGTGTGCATGTATTTTGCATAATAAATTTGTGTTTTGTGAATTTTCTTTTTAATTCGTTTTATATTTGTTTTATTTTTTTGCTGTTTATTTCTATTGTAAAGCACTTTGGATCAACTACGGTTGTGTTAAACATGTGCTCTATAAATAAATTTGACTTGACTTGACTTAAGTCAGGCAGTTGAGTGCATCCTGGGGCCAGTAAACTGGAAAAGTTTTAGGATGGAGCAACGATCTCAAGAATATCATTACATGTATTATAATATAGGAGGTTAATTCATCCAAATCAAAGTTTACTGGCTCCAGGACGTACATGCCTTGGATGAATGAGGAAATGAGTGCCGTAAAGCAGAATGTTAATGGAAGCATACTGTAACAAGCTCCACGTTTTGTTGTGAGGAATGTTATCATGAGTATTGTTAGGGGTGAGAAAAGGAAATACTTCTCTAATATAATTCAAAATAATAGTGATAGATCTCATATAACCCTTCACTGTGAATCATTTCAGTATTATTTTGTGGAAAAAAAATCGAGGATTTTAGATCAATGATTTTACCACCGTCAATTGATCCATTTGTTCTTTTTTTTTTTTTTTTGCAATCAGCATTTGATTGTTGTCAACCTCTATCACTGCCAACTCCCAAAGATGTATTTGAGATGTTGTAATTGTCCTGCAGATATTATCCCTTCACTGTGGTTTATGGATGGTTTTGATAATGTTGGACCAGTGGTTTTCAAATTAGCCAATCAATTAGCCAAATGTTATTAGTGGAATTATTCCTTAAGTAGTATCAGTCTGGTTTCAGAACTTTTCATAACACAGAATCAGGACTGTTAAAAGTAATAAATGACCTGTTGATCTATACTGATGCAGAGAATACTGCAGGTCTTATGTTTCAGATCTAGGTGCAGCATTCAATACTGTTGGTGATGTTGGGATCATTGGCTCGACCCTCCACTGATTTAGAACATACCCTACTGACCATAATTTTTCAATGGAATTTTGTGAGACTGTGGTGTTCCCCAAGGCTCTATTCTTGGTCCTTTTGTTTTCTTTATACTGTACCTGCACCCTCTTAGATGGATTATTTAGAAATGTGGGTTTTCTTTTCACTTTTATGCTGATGATGTTTAGCTCTATTTAACTCTGAAGAAATCTGAGCCCCAACGGTATTATTGGATTGTTTGGCTGAAGTAAAAGATTGACTGTGCAGCAAATTCTTATGTTTCAATCAGAAAAATAAACAAACGCTGTTGCAAGCAAATCATGATACTGTAAGTACCGAAATTATGGTATGTCTAGCCTAGGTACTTATCTTATTTCTGCAGAAAGACACCTGGGGGTTATAGTGAATGATGAATTAAAGTTCGACAGGCACAGCAATTCTTTAGTCAAAGAAGTACAGAAGGTTTTTTCCACCTTCTGTAAATATCTAAGAAGTCAATCTTAACAAAGATGGATTTGAACAAAAACATACAGCACATGCTTTTATTACCTGTAGACTTGACTACTGCATTATATTTTATTTTACATTATATTTTGGAATTGTTAAAAGTGCAGTAGATTACAGCTGGTTCAAAATGCTGCAGCTTGTCTCTTGACCAAGATTCATAAGTGTCATTCATTCTTACACTTTTTGCATTGGCTCCTGGTATTTTAGAATTAAATCCAAGATTTTATTTTAAACATATAAAGCTAAAGATAACTGTGTGTGTTGAACCTTTACAGCCATATCAACCAGCTAGAACCCTTAGGTCTAAGGATCAGCTTCTTCTCACAGTTCCTAAAGTCAGAGTGATTGGGCCTTCTCTGGGATTGCACCTTAACTATGGAATGAGCTCTCCAAATCAGACGATTATCATCCATCTCACTTTTTTTAAAACTCATCTTAAAACATTCCTGTTTGATAAGGCTTTTAATCAGAAATTTTACTTTTTGTTTTCTGCTGTTCTTTGTAAATGGTCAGTTTTAGTTTTACTATGCTTTATACTATTTCTTTAAAATATTTTATGTTATGCCTTGTAATCATTGTCAAGCACTTTGGAGAACCTGGTTGTAGTAAATGTGCTATGTAAATAAAAATTGACATAAATATTGAACCTGAAATTTCTGTTTCATCTGGGTGGTGATGGTGCGGGTGCTTGGGCCTGATTGTTCCTGCACTGCAACTACTGTATATTTAAAGATTGTTGTTTTTGTTTCATACTAATACAAGGAAATATACAGTACAAGGCCATTAAAGTTCAAACTCTCCATGTTTTTAATGTAGTTACTGAAAACTGGCAATATTCTTGAAATAATATGGGAATCTTTTAATTGCTTATTTTTTTATGGACATACAATAACTGCATGCACAGAGACCTGAATCCTAACACAAACATGAAATTCTAAATATTTCATTAACTGGACCTTATTACATTGTAATTCAGTCCCTTTGATCTCTGGGTTACTTCTTGCTATTGCACCTACTACTTTTAGGGATCAGTTTATTGAGCTCACCAGCTGATGTGGGTCATGGACAGTGACGTAACAGGACTGCTGTTTTAATAAAATAAATTGAAAAAAAAGAAATGAAAGATTGTTTCATCTGTTGTTATAACCAACTAAACGCTAATTTACAGAATGTATATTAGGAAGTGAAAAGGTAAAGAAACATTTACATTTACATTTACATTTAGGCATTTGGCAGACGCTCTTATCCAGAGCGACTTACAAAAAGTGCTTTAATGTTTACAACATTGGATACATACTTACACTGGGTTTACTAGGTTAATAACTAAGTACCATTAGTCCAACACAACTGAGGTGTTTTTTTTTTTTTTTTTTTTTTTTTCGGGGGGGGGGGGGTTAGTCCAAGTACTGGAGAAACAGATGCGTCTTGAGTCGTCGTTTAAAGATAGTCAAAGTCTCTGATGTACGGACATCTAGAGGAAGTTCATTCCACCATCTAGGTGCCAGAACAGAAAAGAGCCTGGATGAATGCCGCCCTCGATCCCTGAGAGATGGTGGGATGAGGCGAGCAGTGCTGGAGGATCGGAGGCAACGTGGTGCAGTGCGTGGTGTAATTAGCGCAGAGAGGTAAGTGGGTGCTGGGCCATTTTTGGCTTTGTAGGCAAGCATCAGTGTTTTGAATTTGATGCGGGCAGCTACAGGAAGCCAGTGCAGGGAGCGGAGGAGTGGGGTGGTGTGGGAGAACTTGGGAAGGTTAAAAACGAGTCGTGCTGCTGCATTCTGGATCAGTTGCAGAGGACGAATCGTGGACAGAGGCAGGCCTGCCAGGAGTGAGTTGCAGTAGTCCAGTCTTGAAATAACAAGGGACTGAACAAGCACCTGAGTAGCCTGTGAAGAAAGAAATGGGCGAATTCTTCTGATATTGTAAAGAAGAAATCGACAAGAGCGAGTAAGGTTAGCGATGTGTGGGGAAAATGACAGATGATTGTCCACGGTTACCCCAAGATTGCGGGCGGTGGTTGAGGGAGTGATTTGGTTGTTGTCCATGGATATCACAAGGTCTTGACCTGGAGATGAGTCACAAGGGATAAACAACAGTTCGGTTTTACTGAGATTGAGCTTCAGCTGATGAGCAGCCATCCAAAATGAGATGTCTGCCAGACATGCTGAGATCCGGGTGGAAACCTGAGTGTCAGAGGGAGGAAAGGAGAGGACAAGTTGGGTGTCGTCTGCATAACAGTGGTATGAGAATCCATGCGATGATATGACCTTACCAAGAGACCGGGTATAGAGGGAGAACAGAAGAGGACCAAGTACTGAGCCCTGCGGGACACCAGTAGAGAGTCTACGTGGGGCAGATGTAGATCCCCTCCATGTTACCTCATATGACCTATCTTTAAGGTAAGAAGCAAACCATTGCCACGCTGTTCCACAAATTCCAAGGCTTGTAAGGATAGATAATAGAATCTTGTGGTTCACGGTGTCAAATGCAGCTGACAGGTCCAGGAGGATGAGGACAGATGAAAGTTTAGCAGATCTAGCAGCATGGAGCTTCTCAGTGACTGACAGAAGGGCAGTCTCTGTTGAATGTGCCACTTTGAATCCAGATTGGTTTGGGTCATTAAGGTTGTTCTGTGAGAGATAAAGAGACATTTGATTATAAACCGTTCTTTCAAGAATTTTGGAAATAAAAGAGAGCAGTGATACCGGGCGATAGTTGTTAACTTCTGATGGGTCCAGGCAGGGTTTCTTGAGGATGGGAATAACCCTCGCCTTCTTAAAAGCGGCAGGAACATGACCAGATGATATGGATTGGTTGATGATGGCTGTGGTGAAGGGAAGGAGGTCTCGTGAGATGGCCTGGAGCATTGTGGAAGGGATTGGGTCTAATGAACAGGTGGTGGGGTTAGATGACGAGATGATCTGTTGAATCTCGTCAGATGACAAGTTGGAAAATTCTGCTAAAGGAGGGAAGGAAAGGTCCTGAGGTTCTGCCGTAGGACTTTGGTTGAGAGCGAAGGACTGGCGGATTGCTACAATCTTCCCATCGTAGAATGTGGCAAAATCGTCAGCAGTCAGAGAGGAAGGGGCAGGAGGAGTCGGTGGGTTGAGTAGTGAGGAGAAGATGTTGTGGAGTTTGCCAGGATCATGTGCAGACGCTTCCAACTTTTGTCTGAAGAAGGTAGTTTTGGCAGAAGTCACATCACATGAGAATTTGGAAAGAAGAGTCTGGTAAGAGATGAGATCTGCATCAAGCTGTGATTTCTTCCATCTTCTCTCCGCAGTTCTTAATTCTCTCCTGTTGTTGCGCAGTACATCAGATAGCCAAGGAGCAGGACAAGATTTCATCCTTGGTTTAGATGACAGCGGGCAAAGGAGATCTTACCAGTGGAGAAGAAACCGTACGAACAAAATGTAAAAGTAAAACAACAATAAAAATAGCATCCAGCAACATGGTGACTAAACAGATGCTAATAAGCCAACTACATAAAACAACCATATTTTTTTTAAAGATAATAATAAATTCAATTTAATAAAAAAAATCAAATAATTGAGATGTTTTTTTAATTTTTTATTAATGTGTATTGTATTTACTTCATTGTTTTATTACTCCGTTACTTATATTTGCTGCCCCATGTCCTGTCTAATCAAACCAATTTATCTTTGTGTCATTCTTAAACTTAAAGATGATTTATTTCAGTAATTCAATTCAAAAAGTGAGAACCAGATTATATAGATTCATTACACACAGACTGATACATTAAAAGTGTTTATTCATTTCAATTTTGATGATTATAGTTTACAGCTAATGAAACCAGTTTACAGAAATGAAGTGCAATACTCTATAGATTCTCTATGGGGTTTAGGTCAAGCGAGTTTGCTGCCCAATCAAACACAGGGATACAGTACCATGTTCCTTAAATATTTAGCAATATTCCTGCTGGAAAATGAAATTAGCATCTCCATAATGCTGGTAAGCAGAGGGAAGTATGAAGTGCTCTAAAACTTGATGGTAGATGGGTGTGCAGATCTTGAACCTGATAAAACACAGCGGACGAACACCAGGAGGTGAAAGAGAACTTTGGCCCACTGAGCAATGGTCCACTTGTCCTGCCCAGGTAAGCAATAGTCCCTCTTGTCCTTAGCCCAGGTAAGACACCACTGACATTTCTCATGTCTTTGGTTCAAGAGTGGCTTGACAAAAGGAATGTGATAGTTGTAGCTGATGTCCTGAATACGTCTGTGTTGTGGCTCTTGAAGCACTGACTCCAGTTGTAGTCCACTCCTTGTAAACCACCCCAAAATTCTTGAAAGAGCTTTGTTTCACAATCCTTTCGAAGCTGCAGATAGCATATAACACACTTTAAACACTTTGTGTATAAAAATGGCACTGTTTGTCAGAGCAGGTAGCCCTTAAAACCCAAAAGCATTTCAGACATGTTTTGCATTACTACTGTATGTTTAGATAAATATATACAGAGATTGGTTTGTGCGGTATGGAGTTATTCTTAAATATTCTTTTTGTTAGCACAATCTAGTCAATATGATAAACTAAACTTTATTTTAACCAGCTATACAAACATGACTAAGCAAAAATAAAAAAGAAATAGCACAGATCACTAATTTTTATGGGTGTTTTAGGTTGTTTCTGTGACCAAATAATAGACATCTGGGTAGAACATTTGACCAATTTATGTGGTAGAATTAACCTAGCATAGTTAAATATGACCTAGCATTTGGGTTGAATATTTAACCCAAAATAGAAGTAGTAGTAGTAGTGTAAGGGTCCACCACTAGAGGTCACTGTTTTTCATTTTGTAGTTTTTTGTTGGCTGACTCAGTTTCCCAGGAGGCACCTCGGTCAGGTGATGCGAGTGCACACCTGAACCGAGGTAGCCATCAATCCATCTCTATAAATAGCTGTTTAGACTGGGAAACTGGGTCGAGCATTTTTGGTATCACCACTGTCACTTGTGTGGGCAGTTTGTTTTAGTTTGTTTTAGTTCATTTTGATTTTAGTTGTGTTGACTTGGGCTCTCTTATTGGCAATGTTTCTGTGTATGTTCTGTGTGTCTGTGTTAGTGAAGCTGATTCAGTCCTGTCTTAAATGTATGCAAGTACTGTGGTTGTTGTCCTCCTGTGTTCTTGTGTGTTTAGCTAGAGTCAGGTAAGTAGTCAGGTGTGTGTGTGGCTAGGAGCGTGTTTAGCTAAAATCTATGTTGAGTTACAGTAACTACCATGCTTCTAGTCATAGCCCCTTTGTGTCTCTAGCTATCCTGTGTTTCCTACCTCCCTAGTTGCCCAGTGCGCCTAGCTTGTTAGTGCCGCCTCGCTTAGCCTTAGAGGGCCGCCTCGCTTAGCCTTAGAGGGCCGCCTCGCTTAGCCTTAGAGGGCCGCCTCGCTTAGCCTTAGAGGGCCGCCTCGCCTAGCCACTGGGTATCCTGTCTGTGTTTCTGTGCCCCCATTCCCTAGTGTGTGTTAAGCTATTAGGTAAGTGTAGCTTAGTGCATGTTGGGGCTAAAGACATGCTTAGCTAGGTGTATGTGTAGCTAACTGCCATGGTTAAGCACAGCTTAACCATGTTTAGCTAAAAGCCATGCCTAGCTGATTGCCATGTCTTTAGCCCTCGTCCCGTCTCTCTCTTGGTCTCTCGTTTCTAGTCTCTACGGGTCTCCCCTTTCTCTGGGGGGTCTCCCCTTTCTCTGGGGGGTCTCCCCTTTCTCTGGGGGGTCTCCCCTTTCTCTGGGGGGTCTCCCCTCTCTCTGGTGTCCAGTTTCAGCTCCACGCATAGTTTGTGTGTCCTGTTATGTGTCTCTCCACAGGGCGTGTTGTGTCTCCCTCTGCCTGTGTCTCGCCAGAGAGCCCCTGTTAGCACAGAGTTAAGTATTGTTTGAGTTTTTTTGTTCCTTTGTTTGTGTCTTTATTTATACTTTTTGTTTAACCATCATTAAAAGACTTAAATAATAATAATAATAAGTAGTAGTATTATTGCATTTTGTGAGTTATACATTTCTACTATACACAGGTAGTTTCAGTAAGTGAATGTATTAAAAGTCTGGTATATTGAATGTGTGTTAATCAAAATGATAACACTGTCCCTGATGAGCAAGCCAAGGATGACGATGACAGTGGTAGAGAAAAACTCCCTGAAAAGGCAGTATGAAGAAACCTTGAGAGGAACCAGACTCAACAGGAAACCCTTCTTCATTTGGGTGAAATGGATAGCAGGGACTGATCTGCATTCATACTGTGTGTTAGGATGAAATTGTTTAAGTTACTATAGAGTCCGGTTTGTTATTAGAGGCTTAGAGAACAGCTGTTAGCATCAGCCGAGGTCAGGCCCGTCTTCATGGTAAAGTGGAACCGTCCCCAGTCACCACACACATCCCAGACCCAACCAGACCACACGGAGCATCTATTCAATTAGATCTTTAACCAGAAGCAGGACACCAGGATGGGTCAGGCAGGTCCAGAGGGCAGAGAGGGTCTGGATTACTGACAGCTCAGGAGCGACATGTATAGTGAGAGAGAGAGACAGGGAGAGGGAAAAATTCAATTCAATTTTATTCGTATAGCACTTTTAGCAATTGTCATTGCCGCAAAGCTTTACACAATCAAAAGAATTATTTAAGTTTGTATGAAATGTGAATGTGTATGAATCAAAATGGTCAGTTTGTCCCTGGTGAGCAAGCTGAAGGCGACAGTGGCAAGGAAAAACTCCCTGAGATGGTAATAGGAAGAAACCTTGAGAGGAACCAGACTCAACAGGGAACCCATCCTCATTTGGGTGAAACAGAAAGCAGTAACTGATCTGCATTTATACTGTGTGTTAGGTGGCAGGCTGTTCAGCTATAATAGCTGATGTTAATTGATGTTAATATGGAGTCCAGGTAGTTATTGAAGACTCAGGTAGACTTGTAGGAAGTTCCAGTCCTGAACTATCAAACTGTCAAGTCCCCAGAGAAACAGTTGCCAACACCAGTCGAGGCCAGAACCATCTTCTAGGTAGAGAGAATCATTCCCAGACACTAGACGCATCCCAAAGAGACACACGGGGCATCCATGTGACAAGATCTCCAACCAAAAGCGGGGCACCAGGATGGGTCAGACAGGTCCGGAGGGCAGAGGGAGTCTGGATCACTGGCAGCTCAGGAACGACATGTGTAGCTCAAAAGAGAGAGAGAAAGAGTGAAAGGGGGAGACAGGGGGAGAGAGGAAAGAGAAAGAGGGGAAGAAAGAGAAGAAGAGAAGAGATGGCAGGTATGGTCACAGTCACACAATGTATAATGTGAATGTATATTAACTGTAGAGTGCAAGCAGAGACTCCGGCAGGACTAACTATGACAGCATAACTAAAAGGGAGAGCCAGAAGGAAACACAAACATGAGGGGGAACTGAGATGTAAAGCAAACAATCACCTCACCATCAGCAAACCTGAGTGATCAATGAGAGTGAGGATGACAGCATCTAAACATATCAGTTCACCATAATACTCTACGTCGATGAGTCCCCCAGATCTGCTCCTTTACCTAAAGTAAATCTATTTGCAGCCTGCATCCTTTGATCAAAGTAGGCATGGCGGTTCGTAAGACACTAGCAGTTTGCTCAGGTACTGCAGCGCGAGACCATTTAATGCTTTATATGTCAAGAGTAGTATTTTAAAATCAATGCGAAATTTCACAGGGAGCCAATGCAATGAAGATAAGATAGGGGTAATGTGCTCATATCTTCTGGTTCTAGTGAGGACTCTCGCTGCTGCATTCTGGACTAGCTGAAGCTTATTTATGCACCTAGTTGAACATCCAGACAGTAGGGCATTACAATAGTCCAACCTAGAGGTGATAAAAGCATGAACTAGTTTTTCTGCATCGTTTAGCGACAATATATTTCTTATCTTGGCAATATTCCTGAGGTAAAAGAATGCTATCCTGGTAATATTATCTACATGAGCTTCAAATGAAAGGCTAGAATCTATAATTACACCGAGGTCTTTTACTGTTGCTCTTGATGGAACAGAAAGGCCATCTAAAGTTACAGTGTGATCTAAAATTTTAGAACTTCTGTCTTATCCGGATTAAGCAGAAGGAAGTTAATTAGCATCCAATTTCTTATGTCCTGCACACATTGCTTAATTTTAGTAAGCTGTTTTTTCTCATCAGGTTTTGCTGAGACATATAACTGTGTGTCGTCAGCATAACAATGAAAACTAATACCATGTTTACGGATTATGTTGCTCAGAGGAAGCATGTAAAGGGAAAAAAGCAGTGGACCTAAAACTGAACCCTGTGGAACGCCAAACTCCACTAGAGAACATGCAGAATAATCACCATTCAAGTCTACAGTATATACTGATAACGATCGGTCAGATAGGATCTGAGCCAGGAGAGGGCTGTACCCTTAATTCCTACTACATTTTCTAATCTGTGAAGAAGAATAGCATGATCAATGGTGTCAAAAGCTGCACTAAGGTCGAGTAATAAAAGCATAGTTAAACAACCTTGTAACTAAAAAAAAAAAAAGAGGCTGGTGTATGTAGCTTTATCCAGGAGGACTAGCTTCATTTAGAGCTACATGCTCGTCCTGTTTAATTCAGGTTTCTGCTAAACTAATATATCAAACTCCTGGTCTGTGATAGTTTCATTAACAATAACTGTTTTAGATGTAAGAGATCTAATGTTTACCAGTCCTAGCTTCAGATCAGAGGTGCTGGCTGTGTATTCGGTGTGTTTTTAATTTTTTTGTCTCTAGATTAATTAAATTACTGAAACAGACTTTCTGAGTCTTTTCTTTGCTAGAACAGACACAGTCTCAATATAATGAACCCTGAGTGATGACTCTATGCAGCTAGCAGATGGTTGGTTTAGCCTGTTTCTCTGCTCCCTGGCCTAATTGTCACCGATTAACTATAGCCTCTTCTGAGACTATGAGCTATATTACAGGAAATGAGAGCAGCACCTTCCCGAGTGGGATGGACACCGTCCCGCCCTAACAGGCCAGCTTAGCCCTTAAAGGTCTTCCAATAATCTATAAAGTCTACGTTATTTTCAGAGCACGACATTAGACAGCTTTTCAGTAAAAAAAAAAAAAAAAAACTCAGTGGTTGCCTTTCAACATTTTCATGTTGTTTTGACTTTCTGTGGTTATAACTCCTGATCATATACTCATTTAATGTTTATTTTGCACAAATTAAACTATTCAGCAGCTTCTTCAACACTGCCATCTATTCAGTTTATGCATCCACCTGCTCCATTAAAAAAATGTATAGGTTAATAAACACACACACACACAGCCTTGCCATAAAAGTCACCGTTTCAGAAGGTTTAGAATATTGGCCTGCATCACACAAAAAACAACTAATGAGATTTTAAATTTTAAAACCTAGAAGGATCGTGCTGAACCATCACCTTTGTGGAAGAAATGTGGTCAGAAAAAAAATCATCAATGGAGATCACTTAAACACTGCATGGTAAAAAAAAATCAACAGTAAAACCAGAGCCATGTTTAAAAGTGAAAGTAAAAGTATTTACACATATACACACACACACACACACACACAATGTGATGAGAATTCACAGGATTGGGATTAAGCAGCTGGGAGCGAGAAAACACAAAAATGTGCAGGGCAGGTGTTTCTCCAGGACTAGGGTAGGAAACCACTGCATTATCCTACTGAAAGATGGCACTGCCTCCAGGGAACTTCACACAAATTTTCAATGATGTTTAAATCAGGGGACTGTGATGGCCGTTCCATAACCTTCAGTTTGCGTCTCTTAAGGTATTACATAGTAAATTTCGAAGTATCTTTAGGACCATTATCCTGTTGTAGAACCCATCTTCTTTTCAACTTCAGCTTTTTTACAGATGATGTGATGTTTGTCTCCAGAATTTTCTGATAATGTATTTAGTGGAATCCATTTTTCCTTCCACCCGTACAATGTTTCCTGTGCCACTGGATGCAACACAACCTCAAAGCATGATAGATCCACTGCCATGCTTAATAGTTGGCTGCTCATTTTTTTCTCCAAACATGCCTTTGCTGATTGTAGCCAAAGGGTTCTATTTTACCTTTATCAGTCCACAGCACTTGTTTCCAAAATGCATCAGGCTTCTGTAGATGTTCTAATGCATACTTCTGACATTGGATTTTATGATGGGGACGCATGGTAAGGTTTTCTTCTGCTGACTTTTCATGAAGGTCTTGTAGAACGGTGCACCACCACTCCTGAGTCTGCTAAATCTTCCTGCAGGTTTTTTGAGGTCAAATGGGGGTTTTAATTTGTCTTTCTGACAAACATACAAGCAGTTCTTTCCGAGAGGTTTCTTGGTCTTCCAGATCTCATCTTGACCTCCACAGTTCCCCTGAACTGCCATTTCCTAATGACATTTTTCACTGTGGAAACTGCAAGCTGACAACACTTTTCTATCATCTTGTACCTTCTCCTACATTGCGGGCATCAATGAAAAAACCATGAGAAAACCCAAAGGACAGTGAGGTGTTTTTTAATAACAAGTCCTGGATTACCAGTGATCTAAAGTAGCTGTTGAACAGGAAGAAGGAAGCCTTCAGAGATGAGGACAAAAATATGCTAAAGAGGGTGCAGAAGGAACTGAAAATTAAAGATGTATACAGGGAGTGCAAAGCCGGAAAAAAGCTACAGGTGAACAATGTGAGAGACATGGTATGAAGAATATTACTGTTTTAAGGCTTGGGATTTCGACAGGTTTAGTACAGGATCCCCCAGCTGGTCCCTTAACCAACCACACAGACATCACACTCTCCCTCCCCCACAGTCTTCAATATTGCTTAGCTCTGACACCTTCGTAGCTCCACCACCATCCCATGCAACTCTTCAACCTTGTCCAGCAACATGGATATGTGCTCTACTCCACTCACCCCCTCTATGTTTCTATAAGTCAGGTGAAGATGCAACTGGAGAGACTGAATCAAAACAAGGCATATGGGATTTTAAAGTATTTGTTTAACCTTAGCCTGGCTCAGGAGAAGGTTCCCATGCTGTGGAAAACAAAGAAGTCATCCCTATCCACCCTGTTGTAAATAAAAATAAAATCTTCTGGATCTGACCAGAGCATTAGATGATCAAGGAATCAGGAGGCTCAGAGCCAGGGTTCAGCTGGAGAAGATAGTTTTAATTTGCATGCATGCGTCAATCAGTCAGCCTGGGCAATGAAATCCAAATAAATGGCAAAACACCCATTTTATACTATGATGTATCATCGACCCAAGGCCAAGAATGGAAAAACAAAGGAAGAAAAATGCAATCAAGGTTAAAAACATTATGTGAGAACTAAGTAAACAACGACACTTATTAAGTAAACAAGGACATGTATTAAGTAAACAAGGAACTTATAAAGATCACGCTGACATAAGTCCATTATTAATGATTAGTGCCATATTCATACAAAATATTAAGGAAAATTAGAAATAAATCCCTCAACCCTCAATGACCACAGAAGGTTTTGGAGAGGACTGTGTTGGCTCATCTGAGACATCAGGTTAGCACCATGCTAGACCCACTGCAGTTACCTTACCACCCTCAGATTGATGTGGATGATGCTATCATTAATCTTCTTCAGGGAACTTTTTCTAACCTGAATAAAGCAGTCAGCACTGTGAGAATCATGTTCTTTGATTTCTCCAGTGCCATTAACACAATTCAACCTGCATTGCCGCAAGAAAAGCTCGAGAAGATGCAGCTCGACACCTCCACAACCTCCTGGATCACTATCTGAAAGACAGACCAGAGTTTGTAAGGCTGCAGAAATGCATGTCTGAAAAAGTGGTCAGCAGTAGTCTCTCCTTACCTTTTCACATTATACACTTCGAACTTCCAGTACAACTCTGAAACCTGTCATTTGCAGATGTTGTCAGATGACTCAGAATGAAAGGGAAAGTGTATAAGTCAGTTAAGTTGTATGATTGTAAGCAATGGCGTATGGTTTAAAAATGTTGCAGGACAGCAGAAAGCCGAGCTGAATTGCTTTGGGAGTTACAAGAATGGACAGAATTAGGAGTTATTATATTAGAGAGACAATGCAGATACGTAGAATGGTGTGGGGACAAAGTTAGAGAAGCCAGATTAAGATGGTTTAAGGGATGAGGGGTACAGTATACCTGGTGCCGAATGTTACAGATGGAACTCCCAGTTAGGAGGAGAAGAGAAAGGCCCTAGAGGAGATTTATACTGTAGATGCAGTATATGCAGTATATGTATATATGCAGAGGGAGGACATGCAGGAGGTTGGAGTGACAAAGGACTTAATTAAAAAAGGAACTAGTTTAAGAATCATAAGTTTCTCCACCATCTACTGGCTGCAGAATGTGTTTTTATTGGCACTATACAAGTCTTTCAATGTGTGCAGTTTTAGTTCCCTTTCAAAGGCTACACTCGATGCTGCGTGAAAATGCTACGGGAATATTTTTTCATGTTGCCGGTTGTGAAGCATGTGTGTGAACCAAACACGCCAAATTTTGGCTTATATAACCTCGGTCAGGTGACGTCATCTGATTAGACGCACCTGCAGGTTATAAATAGGAGTGAGCCGGCAACATTCCTCAGATCTTTTTTTTCACCGCATTGTGCGCGTTTGTGTGTCAACAAGCATACTAAAAATCTAACAGCAGAATTTAAAGCTTATAAAACTCACCAGACAATAATGGCGGAGTTTAGAGCTAGATGTCCTCCGTGCGATAATTTCCTTTCGGAGGGCGACATGCACACTTTTTGCTTTGAATGTTTGGGTGAGAAGCACGCTCTCAAAAGGGCTTAATGGAGAGTGTGAGCACTGTGATCTTTTCCCCATGAAGCTGCTATGCGTGCGCCTCGCGAGCCACAAGCCACGCTGCACTCATGGGGATCACAGGCCGACTTGGCCGAGGCACGAGAGACGGAGCCCCTCCTTTCTCTCGCCCTTTCCCCCGATCCCGAAGTCTCTCCTTCCACTTCACAAACGCACTCCGGTGCCTCTCGTGGGTGCGTTAAAGAGACTCACTCCCCTGCTTCTGTGGAAATGAAAGTAGCTTCCTCAGAACGCTTCTCTAAAGATCAGAGAGAATATGAGGAGCTGCTTGAGGTTATAACGCGTGCAGTCGAACGACTGCATATTGATTGGCCACAGGAGCAAGCTCACCCAAAACACTCAAAATTACACGACAGATTCCTGTCAGGTGGCCAGGAGATAGAGCCAAAACGCCGCTCCCTCCCAATCTTTGATGACCTCCATAACCAAATATCTCGTTCTTGGAAGAATCCTTTTTCTTCTCGTATTTTTGTTTCATCGACTTCGTTTTATTCGAATATCGTGGATGCAAAAGCACAAGGCTACATCATGATGCCCCAGATAGGAGAGATGCTTTCGAGCTATCTCTCTCCTGCGGCATCATCTTCATTAAAGAAACCAACACTTCCATCTAAGCCATGTAGAACTTCTTCTACCCTTGTAGGGAAAGCGTTTCATGCAGCAGGTCAGGCCGACGCTTCCTTGCACACCATGGCGGTTTTGCAGGCGTACCAGGCTGATCTGCTGAAAGATCTGAGCACAAGTAGCACAGTGAATCAAGAAGCATTCACTGAATTATGCCGGGCTACTGATTTATTCCTGCGTGCGACTAAACAGACAGCCCGTGCTATCGGCCATTCTATGGCCTCTTTGGTGACTGCTGAAAGACACCTATGGCTAAATCTAACAGGCATCAATGATAAGGACTGAACTTTCCTCCTTGATGCTCCTGTTTCACCTTCCGGCCTATTCGGCGACGCTGTTAATACCGTCGCCACTAGGTTCCAAGAGGCTAGATTGTATGAACAGGTCTTTGGGAAATTTCTCCCACGCCGTGCTCAGGAGTCGAGGCCGTTGGCCACCCAGTCTCGACCAGATCTGATTCTTGCCAGGTGAAAGGCACAGAAGGAAAGCGTCAGCAGATCTCCAAAGATATGTTAGTGCCTCGGTTTTATCCTGCTACATCCCAGGATGCCGAACCACTAACACCGCAAACCCCAACCCCTACCCCCTGTGCAGTCCAAGTACTAAAACTTTTACCCCTTTTGGAGAAGCTGGCAGCGTGCGAGCTACTGCCAGGCTTATCTCCCTGGGTACTAAAGACTGTAGACAAGGGCTACGGGATTAAGTTTGCACATCGACCTCCGCGTTTCAACGGCGTGGTCCACATTTCCGTGATACTGGAAAGTGCGCATCTGCTGACAGAAGTTGCTGGGGAATGGGGCCATGGAACATGTTCCCCTACCAGACATTAAGTCAGGCTACTACAGTCAGTATTTCTTGGTTCCAAGAGGAATGGGGGGCTGCGTTCAATTTTTTGATTTCGCAGGCTGTCCCGCTATCTTAAATGAATAATACAGCTGCAAAATGTTGACCGTCAAAGTGATTGCTCTCAAATCCTACCAAGCGAATGATTTGTGACAATCGATTGAAGGACGCTTACTTTCATATAGAAATATTGCCACAACACAGGAGGTTCCTGAGGTTCGCGTTTGGGGCAAAGCTTACCAGTATCGGGTCCTTCCATTTGGTCTAGCTCTCACCCGCACATATACAAAATGCATGGATGTAGTTCTGGCTCTTATGACTCCAGGGCATCCATATTGAATTACATATACAACTGGCTGGCCCAGTCTTAGTAGCTAGCTCTTCGACATCAGCATGTCGTCCTGGCTCACCTTTGTTTCTTGGGATTGAGACCCAACGCCACGAAAACGTGCTCTATCTTTTTCAAAGGACAACATATTGGGTGCCACATGGGATTCGAGCGTAAGCGGGCACAGCGGTCTCCCGCCCATGTCGAATCCATTCTCAACACCCTTAAGGAATTCAAGCTAGACCAAAAAGTGACCATCACTTTTAGAGATCTTAGCTCTTATGGCAGCTGTATCCACGGTGACAAATTTGGGTCTTCTGCACATGAGAGCATCTCAGTTGTGGCTAAGAACCAGGGGATTTCACTCTAGGGCTAATCCCCAATAAAGGTTACGCGCCAGGTGCTTCGTACCCTTCTTATGTTGTCAAACCCCGGTTTTTACTCTGGGTCCCACTCTAACTTCATCTTGTTGCCGCAGATGCTAACGACAGATGCTTCTCTCACAGGCTGTTGTGCGGTCTTAGATGACCATCCAGCCCAAGGAAGCTGGAGAGGCCATCTTCTCGCGCGGCACATCAATTGCCTCGAAATGATGGCTCTATTTCTGGCCCTAAAGCACTTCCTCCAGCAGTTAAGAGGCTGCCATGTCATAGTGTGGGTGGACAACACTATGGAAGTCTCATATATTAATTGCCAGGGCGGACTGTGCTCGCACCGCTAACAACTAGCGCACCAGGTTCCTGTCCCTCAGGGCAATTTACATTCCAGGGCATATGATTGTGGGAGCAGTTGTACTTTCCAGTCAATCTCTGACACACGGGGAATGGAAACCCCACCCAGAAGTAGTCAGTCAATCTGGGAGGAATTTCATGTAGCAGAGGTGGACCTCTTTGCCTCGCAAGATCAGCAAATGTCCCCTTTACTACTCTCTGACTCTTCCAGCTCCCCTGGGTCTGGACGCCTTGGCCCGTACGTGGCCCAGGTTACACCTTTATGCGTTTCGCCTGATAGCTCTGCTGCCGGGAGTTTTGGCAAGGGTCTATCAACAGCGCTTGCGCCTCTTATTAATAGCGCCCTATTGGCTGACCAGAGTGTGGTTCTCGGATCTAGTATCCCTTTTCAACGGCTCACCATGGGTGATTCCAATGAAGTGGGATATTCTCTCAGGCGCAGGGGATGATATTTCACCCCCGCCCCGAGTTTTGGAACCTTCATGTTCAGTCCCTGAACGGGACAAACTAAGTCAAGCTGGTCCCCCAGCCAGAGTAATTAAGACTATTCTAAGTGCTAGAGCTCCCTCTCCTAGACGAGCTTAGGCCCTCAAATGGAATGTATTTGAAAGTTGGGCATGACGAAGCAGGTAGACCCAGTCCACTGCCGAATTGTTTCAGTGCTGGAGTTTCTGCAGGAAAAGTTGTCCTCGGGCTTGTGCCCTAGTACTTTCAGGACATACGTAACCGCTATTTCAGCCTGTCACTTCCTGATTGATGTTTCATTAGGCAAGGCAAGGCAAGTTTATTTGTATAGCACATTTCATACACAGTGGTAATTCAAAGTGCTTTACATAGAATAAAATAAAATAAACATGAAATGAAATAAAAGATAATAGCAATAAGACATTTTAACAAAAACTTTTACATTTCATTTAAAATAAAAATAAATGCAGTTTGCAACAAAACTTTAAACTAATTAAAATTTAATAAAAAAAAAAATAAAAGACTAATTAAAAATAATAAAAAAATAATTTAAAATAAAAACATATGTGAACATATCTGTAATGTATTTAGGTCCTAGGCCATTGAGTGACTTATAAACAAGTAAAAGTACTTTAAAATCTATCCTAAATGTTACAGGAAGCCAGTGTAAGGACCTGAGGACTGGTGTGATGTGCTCAGATTTTCTGGTTCTAGTCAGAATCCTGGCAGCAGCATTCTGGATGAGCTGCAGCTGTCTAATGGTCTTCTTGGGAAGGCCGGTGAGGAGACCATTACAATAATCCACCCTGCTGGTGATAAAGGCATGGACTAGTTTCTCCAAGTCTTGATTTGAGACAAAACATCTAGTTCTTGCAATGTTTTTGAGATGATAGTATGCTGATTTAGTTACTGCTTTGACATGACTACTGAAACTAAGGTCTGTCTCCAGAATCACCCCAAGATTCTTGACTTGATTTTTTGTCATCTGACTCCTAGAGTGAAGGTATGCATTCACCTTCAGAGCTTCATCAAATGCAATGACTTCAGTTTTCTCCTTGTTTACCTCCTTGTTACCTCCTTGTTTCTCCTCCATTAACAACACCCTATTATTTTTTAAGCCTTCTGTCCTCCGCCTTTACAGCTTCGGAGCAGGAGAGACTTCACTTACTGTCCAGTACATGCTCTTTAGATTTACATCCACCGCATCAGCCAGTGGCGTAAGTAAGAGCAGCTTTTACATGTTTTGGGGCCGCAACCAGGGGCAGCCACCACTACACTGGGTGAGAGATGCTATTGCCCTCTCCTATGAGGTGCGTGGGCTCACTTCGCCTCCAGGAATCAAGGCTCATTCAACCAAGGGGATCGCCTCATCCATTGCACTAGCAAGAGGTAGTCCCCTGCAGCAAGTGTGTGACGCAGAGGGTTTTCCTCTCCGCACACATTTGTTAGATTTTATAGTCTGAATGTTTATGCCACTCCGGGCTAAGGAGTCCTCGAGTCGGCTTCCCAGACGTAGTTCTGAGACCTCTCGGCCTTGTGCGCACATGCTACACAATTCAGGGGTCCAGACACTTGCAGTGCGGCGACGTTGGTACTCTCGTTACCATAGCGTTTTCACGCAGCATCGAGTGTAGCCTTTGAAAGGGAACGTCCCAGGTTACTTTGCTGTAACCCTGTTCCCTGAAAAGGCGGGAACGAGATGCTGCATCCCAATGCCGCACTGCCCACGTGACCGGACTCCTATTTATAACCTGCAGGTGCGTCTAATCAGATGACGTCACCTGACCGAGGTTATATAAGACAAAATTTGGCATGTTTGGTACACACATGCTTCACAACCGGCAACATGAAAAGATATTCCCATAGCGTTTTCATGCAACATCTCGTTCCCGCCTTTTCAGGGAACAGGGTTACAGCAAAGTAACCCGAGACGTTCTCTGTAAAGAAAAAAATATTGTACTTATATACTATACTTATATACTCCTTAAAGGGGTCAAACAGGCCTACATGCACTTTTTTAAGCTGTTTGGACTGAACTGTGTGTTAGGAGAGTGTGTACACAACCACTCTACGATGATAAAGAGCCGCCCAGTGGTTTTCTTTTCATTTATTACAATAACATGCCCCTTCTGAAATCAGGCCAATCGCAAATGCCTGTCACTGTGACGCCACACCACAAGAGGCCGCTCCTACACTAGTTGATTGACACTGATGTTTTAGCAAAGACCCGCCCCGAGTGAGAAGAAGCTGTCGGCCATTGTTTTTCGCCGCTGGCGCAAAATGCCGCCTAAGCTAGTGCGGTGTACAGTTGTTAGGTGTAATAGCGAACACAGCAGTCATCATTCACTACCGACATCTGAGCCGCTGAGGACGCAGTGGCTGAATTTAGTTTTTAAAGCTACCGTCCCCGCCGATTTACCCAAATGCATTCATGTTTGCACTAATAATTTTTTACCAGACTGCTTTTTAAACGCGGGTTAATATAAAGCAGGTTTTACTACGAAGCTGCTCCTAAAAAATGGATCTGTACTAACGCTTCGTGTTCCTGCTTCATCTTCACCAGGCTCAGTGAGTGTGATTCCTTTTACTATGACTCTTTGCAGATCGCCTTTTCTAATAATCACGATGAATGCGGAGTGTAAGTTAACTTACACTCTCATAGAACATGGTTATGGCTTCTTTTCTATGTACATCCGTCTCTATATAATCCCTAATCGCCGTTTATAATAAACAATGCATTGAGGTGATTGTCTAGTTGCAAACTGTGTATGTAGTCAGAAAACTATATTATGCTTACCTTTGTTACGTTAGATGGTTTATAACAATGTTTGTCGAAGATTAAGAAGTCATGTAAACACATCAGTAAACACATCGCGTCCGTATCGCTCTCAGTAAGTTTCTCCGCTTTTGTTGTTGTTGCGGCAGCGTAACAGCCCGTTAATTCATGCCCATGCAGTGATGAGAAAGACAAATCGAGTCGATGCATGTCCATTCTTTTATTTTTGTGTTGTCAGGCGATATTACAAACTTCCGCGTAGGTTCTGTACTTAAATCAAACCAAAAACTACTTAAGAAAACAGTCTCAGGCTCTATATTCCAGCGTTTTCCAGTTTGGACTGCATTACCCACAAAGCACTGGCTTTCCAGTTTGGACTGCATTACCCACAAAGCACTGGCTCAGCAGAGATCATAAGCATTTAAAGGAACATGCACTGAAATAGGTTGCTGAGAACAGAGCTAGTTTTTACCAGTTAAAAGTAGTGTTTTTTTTTTACACAACCATTGAGAATTTTTAATTAAATATATTACAAACTTTTCATTAGGACCCTAAAGATCATATTAACATTTAATGAAAAATGTTTTTGGATGACCCCTTTAACTATGCCAGATTCATCCACCTAATTCTATTCATGACATGCTTTGTAATAGCTTTTATGTTGGGACAAATTAGTAAAAGAGATTTAGTTTCCTGGGTTCCTTTTTTTTTTTTTTGCTTTGAACCAGATGGTCTTTACACAAATGCATTTCTTCAGCATTTCTTTACTGAATGCGGAAATTAAACAGCTTTGTGTCTTTATAGGAAAACACACTTGCTACAAATATAGGAGAAGGCATGTTTATTTGGGTAACACATTACTTAAAATACAGTGCATAGATGGAGCAGCATTTAAAACAAAGAACAGTACAGAATAAAACAAACTGTGCAAACACAATGCTTAAACTTCACACTATATCAAAGACAAATGAATGTGGATCTTTTAGTCTTTTTGAAGTCGGGTCTAGCTGGGAAAGTAAATGAAAAAAAAAACTTTAAATCAGGTGCAGGATTATTATTATTTTTTACTCTTATTTATCTTTAAAAAACAGCCAGGACTTTCTTTTAGTATTAAAAATATACATGTGATTGCAGCACAGATTTATTTAAGATATAATTTTGCTGACAATTACTGAGTGAACACAGGCACACTCAACACCTTCAATGTGATTATTATTAAAGAGCATAGTCATTACCTGCTAAAGCTGGCTTCAAGTCCAAGTTTGTACATTTATGTACAATGTTTGGAATGATTTTTACTGCTGCAGCCAAAAATCACACACTGTACAGGTAAGCTAGATGTTAAAATGGCAGAGTATATAGAAGTCTAATCCCTTAGATTGTATGCAGCAGAAGCGCTGATACTATTGAATTATTTCAGGAATCCACGGTGATGTAGTTAAAAAGAAAAAAACACACACACTAACACTAAACAGATTTTCCTTGCAACCTAAAGGCTTTCTTGAGTCACAAGGAGCCAAAACATATCTACCAAACGTTTAAAATGGTTTAACGGTTTAATGGTTTAATGTAATAATTTTAATTTTCACGCTGCATTTATGAATGCACCATTAATAGGAAATGAGTGTAAGACACTCCTGGTTTCAAGATATACTGTAGATGCATTTATAAATCACTAATAGTTTCTGTCAAAACAGTAAAGGCAAGGCAAGGCAAGTTTATGTGTATAGCACATTTCATACACAATGGTAATTCAAAGTGTTTTACATAAAAGAAAAGAAAATAATCATAAAAAGAAATAGAAAATAATAGCAATAAAACTTTTTGAAGAAAAAATTTACATTTGATTTAAAGTAAAAATTAAAACAGTTTGCAATGAAACTTTTAAACTCATCAAAATTTAATTTAAAATAAAAATAGAAAACTAATTAAAACAAATGAAGATTTAATTTAAAATAAAAAATAAAACAGTTTAAAATATTAGGTAAACATAAAATAATGCAAAACAGCAAACAGTACAATGCAGTTCGAACTTAACAGAGACAGTACATTACATATATTACATTTAATATGAACATGAATGTCACGACAATATTAGGCTTGCAATAAATCTGTATAACGAACTTCACAGTCTAATGAGGCTGCCTACATTTAAGCCCAATCCCAATTCTACCCCTTACCCCTACACTTAGCCCTACCCCTCTGTTTGGCGCATTCACGTGAAGGGGTAGGGGTGTCTCATTTCTCTTTTGGTTGGAGGGGTAGGGGTAAGGGGAAGGGCCAGATAGCCCTCCAAACGAAGATTTTTCGGGACCTCACTTCAAACGAAGGGCTAACGAAATTTTCAACATGGCTGCTCACTCGAGCAAGCAGACCCATAAATAAAGTAATTTTTGCCATTAATAAGAATTTTTATGACAAGTTTTCATTATGTGTATATTACCTTTAGTCTTGTGTTTGTGTTTATGGTGATGTTCTGTAAAGAAACGTTTGCAAACAAATCGCTAAAGTTTGCTAGCGGATAGCACAGATTGCGCGATATTACAAAAATATATTTTTATGTCATATAAACTTTACTGCATGCTACAAACAAATATGAAAGTTCAGTAACACGGCAGTTTGCCGAGCATTTGATAACGCATTGTTTGTTTTGCTTACGGCCATACTGTATGTGTACATGTAAATGAACGGATACGTATGATGACGTATAACAGTGTTGTAGTGGTGTCCCATTTCTTAGGCGAAATATTTTAACCCTCCCCTTTCCACTTCGTTTCAAAGGACAAGCGGAAGGGGCGAGGGGTAGGGGAAGGGGTAGAAAATAGAACTGGGATTGGGCTTTAGTGTTTTATTTTGGCTTGTTAATGTTACAGTTTTTTACAGACGCTAGGACACATTTCTCAATAATTAGGTCACTTTTGCAAAACTCTTCACACAGTGAGCACAACAGAAGTCTATGTGGGCTAAACTGAGGATCAATTAACATTGTTTTGGCACAAAATGCATTCAATGACTACATCCCTCAAATTTCATGAATTCTTTTCTCACTCAGACACCACAACTGCCAAAAATCTTTGTACGTACAGGACACTTTGCATGTGCTAACATACTGTTTTCAAAACTGTTAAACTTATGTTCAAAACAATAACATAATGCAAAACTGAATAAGACAGCAAAATTTAACGGCAATATTTTATTAAAACATATTTAAATCTAAAAATGCAGTTAAACCAGCCACAGCTGATTCTAATTGTAGATGAACATCTACACAGGTGTTACTCTTTCAATTTCATTACAAACGGAGACAACTGCTGAATAGGTTTGTATTGTGATGTAAACATGGACCCAGCCAGAAATAGAGAAGTGGCTGAAAGAGGAAGAAGAGTGGCTGGGAGGAGGCGAGGAATACGTATGCGTGGTGGAAGAAGAATAAGAGGAAGATCAAAAGCTGTAGTCTCAGATGAGATCAGAGCTACTGTAATTGATCATGTAGTAAATCATGGTCTCTCAATGAGAGAGGCTGGTCAGAGAGTGCAGCCAAATCTGCAACGATCTACAGTGGCATGATTTGTTAGAGTTTTTCGGCAAACCAACAGGTAACTTGTATTCTGCAAGGGCATTTGACTCAGTTGCACATTTCAGAAGTAAAACAACTTTTGTCTAATTGTTTTTGCATTTCTGCTTAGGACTTAACGGTTACCTTACACAGGGGGAAGGGAAAGAATTTTAGTATTACTTTGTATTATTTTAGTAAAACACTGTGTAATGCTACATGTTGTTAGTGTTTTTTAGGTCATTGTTTTGTGGGTGACAAAGTGTGTTTGTCGGCTGTCAACCTTTGCTAGCGTTCTGAAAAAATTGGTTTATTTAAGACCTGATTAAAGTGTTTTGGAAGTTGTATTGCATTTTAAATGTGAAATGAACTGCTTTGCCAAGCTGAAAGTCAGTTAGGAGAATTGTGTGGAGTTTTGCAAAAGTGACCAAAGTATTGAGAAATGTGACCTAGCTTCTGTAAAAAACAGTAATCCTGTCTATGTAATTGAATACAATCTAAGTAAAGAGGTAATGAGGAGGTTATAGTTAGATCTATAAATTACCATATTTCTAAAAATTTTACATTTCTAAAAAGTGGAGAAAGTATGCAGTAAATATTCTTATGTTTACCTTTAAAGAAATTCCCCAAACATTAAGAGATGTCCACATATTAGTGAGTATCTAGTGCAGATTAGTGTACAGCTAAAAGACGAGATATTACCCATAACACCTGGTATAGACCACAGTATGGAATATGAGGTAGGAAATCATGTCATGCACATGGACTTTGCTCCTCACAAGATGGCGCTTCTGTCACAAAATGCAATGGTACAGTACTTGACAATGTTCATTTTTTTTGCGTAGACATTTAGTGCTTCCAGGATTTCTTCAGTAGTAAAGACTGGCAGAAACAAATGACTTAATTACAAATGGTGTTGTTTAAAATGCTGTACAAAACAGATAACCTTAATTAACACAAGCATAAAATATGAACACACAATAGTAACACACACACACACACACACACACACACACACAATCATGTTGGTTTGTGATTATTTGGCCAAAATCTAATAACCCTTGCTTTAAGTGTATATTTTTTTCTTAACAGCACAATAAAATCAGTTTATTATAATTCATCATATTTTGATCACCTTTATTCTTGACAGCTCTTCAGAACGTTCCAGAACCAGTGCCATTGTTCTACAGGGCCAGGTCCGAGGTCCACTTCACTTTCCTGAGCTACAGACTTTAACTCAGGCTCGACAGGAGCAGATGGAGAAAATTTATGCAGCAGAGCGTTACTGCAACTAGATTGAATAATGTACAGTAAAAACACTTAATAAATTGCAAATTAATAAAGATGCATATTTTCTTTTCTTTAAGTAATTTCAGTTGGACTTACCTTAGTGTGATTTTGTTGCGAATGGGGTAGAGCTGCTCCACTCCTGCGTCCTCTATCTCACAGTCATGCAGAATGAGAAGTACATGTTCATGAGCTTTCTGAATGGTCTTGCAGATGACCTTACAGTCCTCAATGCCAAGAGAGTATGTTGTTGTGTCTGCTGTGAGGTCTAGAGCGTCGTAGCAGGAAAAGTCTAGCCTGTGGTGTAGAGCGGAGAGCAGAACTGCTGCCTCCTGGTGGAGCTCAGGAACATTGCAGCAGTGGAGCAGCTTCAGCAACAACTTCCTGTCAACCCTGGCATGGAAACATGGGCACAATTGCTTATATTTAAATAGGGACATGTAATCTTTACATTTTACCCTTTATTTAATAATTATGTGATCTTCTCCTGTTGTAGCCCATCCACCACAAGGTCTGATGTTTTGTGTAGGTGGAGATCCTTTTTTGTGCACCAGGGCTGTAAAGAGTGATAATTATCATTTAGTTTATTATTTATTATTAAGAACAAACCTGAGATGGGCGACATGGCTAAGTAGAGGGATGATCCTCTCTAGCTCCCCCTCTGGTAGAGAGCTCCACAGAAAGTTAAGAGAGACGCCTGTGCAGTGTTCCAGAGTAAAGCGCAGTGCGGCACAGTCAGCAAAGCTCAGTTCTCTGTTCTCCAGGTTGACGCAGTTCTCTGATAAATTTAACAGGCTGGACACAGAGTGCGCAGAGCCAGTCTCGCAGATAGCACTCATGACTGCCATAATAAAGCTGGAGTTCAACCTACAGATAAAGTAACACATTGTAAATTAAAATGTGTGTGTTGTTCAGTCCTGTGGCAAATATTTTATGAGTTCTGGAGGTGGTTTCTGAAACAACAGATGTGGAAGTGGAAGAAGACATCAAATGGAATGGGATCTATATTTTCCAAAATTGTCTAGTCTATTTTCTGTACATCAGTACAGAACATTATTCCTAAAATGCACAAGTTTTCCAAGTTTCTGAATGATACTTGTTTTCAATACCAATTTTGTAAAACCCATTTAAACAAAAAGAGGTATAATAATACTTTAAAATACATACAGTGCCAAGAAAAAAGTATGTGGATCATTTGAAATTTCATGGTTTTCAACATTAATTTGTCATACTGAAAATGTGATCGAAGTCAAGAGTATTGACAAATATAATGTGCCTAAAATAATAACAAGAATCTGATCTTTCATGTCTTTACAGAAGAAACTCATTCTTCTTTGTCTTTCGGCTGTTCCCTTTCAGGTGTTGCCACAGCGAATCATCTGCCTCCACCTAACCCTATCCTCTGCATCCTCTTCTCTCACACCAGCTCACTTCATGCCCTCTCTCTCACTGCATCCATAAATCTTCTCTTTGGTCTTCCTCTAGACCTCCTGCATGGCAGTTCCAATCTCAGCATCCTTCTACCGATATATTCACAATCTCTCCTCTGAACATGTCCAAACCACCTCAATCTGGCCTCTCTGACTTTATCTCCAAAACATCTAACGTGGGTTGTCCCTCTGATGAACTCATTCTTGATCCTATCCATCCTTGTCACTTTCAAAAAGAACCTCAACATCTTCATCTTTGCTACCTCCAACTCTGCCTGTCTTTTCTTCAGTGCCACTGTCTCTAACTCATAAATCATTGCTGGTCTCATCACTGTCCTGTAAACGTTTCCTTTCACTCTTGCTGATACTCTTTTGTCACATAACACACCTGACACTTTCCTCCACCCATTCCAACCTGCCTGTACCCACCTCTTCACCTCCTTTCCACACTCTCCGTTGCGCTGGACCGTTGACCCTAAGTACTTAAAGTCCTGTACACTCTTTACCCCTGCTCCCTGTAGCCTTACCGTTCCACTTAGGTTCCTCTCAACATGTATTCTGTCATGCTATGGCTAACCTTTTTTGCTTTCCAGAGCATACCTCCATCTCTTTAGGTTTTTCCTCCTCCTGTTCCCTGCTCTCGCTACAAAGCACAATGTCATCTGCAAACATCATTGTCCATGGAGACTCCTGTCTAACCTTATCTGTCATCCTGTCCATCACCATAGCAAAGGTGCTCAGAGCCGATCCTTGATGCAGACCCACCTCCACCTTGAACTCTTCTGTCACACCTACAGCACATCTCACCACAGCTCTTATACATATCCTGCACCACTCTAACATACTTCTCTGCCACCACAGCTCCTCTTTTGGCACAATCTATGTCACCCGCCACCCCTAGCTCCCACTTCTCTTTCCCAAAGCTTTATTGTATGGCTTATCAACTTTATTCCTCTATAGTTGCCACAGCTCTGAAATCCCCCTTGTTCTTGAAGATTGGCACTAATACACTTCTCCTCCATTCCTCTGTGATCCTCTCACTCTCCAAAATCTTGTTAAACAGACTAGTCAGGAACTCTACTGCAACCTCTCCTAAGCACTTCCATACCTCCATAGATATGTCATCAGGACCAACTGTCTTTCCACTCTTCATCCTCTTTAACACCGTCCTCACCTCACTCTTACTAATTTTTGCTAATTTCTGCTCTACAACAGTCAGGTCTTCTACTCTTTGTTCTCTTTCATTTTCCTCATTCATCCACTCTTCAAAGTACTCCTTCCATCTTTCCATTACCCTCATGGCTCCTGTAAGTACATTTCCATCCCTATCTTTAATCACTTTAACATGTTGCACATCCTTCCCATCTCTATCTCTTTGCCTTGAAGGTGGTAGAAAAAATAAATAAACCCTCAGAATGAATAACTTGGCAGCAATAACCTCAACCTATAGCCGTGGATCAGAATTGTACATGGTTCAGGACGCTTCCTATAGCGGTGGATCAGAACTGCACATGGTTAAGGGCAAATTTTTTCTCTGTCTTATTCTTTATACAGATGGTATTCATGCGGTATTCTGGTTTTACCGCCACGCCTCACGGTGGCGACATTTGGGTATGTGTGTTTGCTGGCTTCTACCGCTGAGTGGTGCTATATAACTACAGACTGACGTCCCGGGCATCAGTTCATTCTCTGCAGGATAAATAGCCACACATAGTAGCGGATAAAATCAAGTGAAACATTGTAGTTAAACGAATTCATAATAACAGTATTAAACTTACAGTACAAATGTAGAATTTAAATTAAATTAAATCTTATTAGGATCGTATTTAAGCAGTCAGTTTCCTTGCTGTTTTCCCCAACGCATTCATAATCATTAGTCTAGTTCTGCCGGTGCGGTGTTTCTTATCCCCACCCCCGATAAAATGGCGTATTTAGAGAAAGGTTCGCCCACGAGAGGTTGTGCGCATGCGGTTCACTACACATCTAAAACATATTTGTATATTATGACTGAGATAGGAAGGTTGCTCACATCGGCGTGCGTTTCGCACAGCGCCGCAAAAACAGCACTTATTTAACACGTATAAATGTGTGTTTGTTATATTTCTGGGAAAGAGAAATCTCTTATAAATCTCTCATATCGGGTTCACGCAAACATTTTACATTCGCTAAAAGATTTATTTACAACTACATTTCGGCCATTCACACACATGCATTGTGCTATGTTGTTGGTACACACTTTCACTTTTCATCTCCCCTTTGATCAAAATGCTCCCGATATGAGCCGACACTAGCAGCTTTTTTTCAGTCAGAATATTTATCTTTCATAAAGAGAGGCGACATATACTTGCTGATTAAACACTGCATTTTTTTAAGTAAAAGCGCACGATGTAAGCAGCTTTAATTATTAATAATTAAATAATTATTCAATGCTGGACATAAACAGCTAAAATCAAAATGATTATTTTTCTTTAGATTGTTATTATCATGTTCTTTTGCTGTTTGGGTTCAGCGTTAAATGATTATTTGAAACTGAAGCGCCTCGTGTAGATTTATGCCACGAGTCATTTTATCACACAAAGATCATTACGTTGTGCTCGGACCACTGACTCCAAAATTGACATTTTTACCGTTCAAAATAAAAATGTTTTTACAAGCCCTTGAGCTGTTGTTTGTGCTGTTTTCTTTAATAATAACAATAACAGTAGACAGAGAGAAACATAGAGTCTGTCTAAACAAAATTAATTGCAGCCATTTGCAAAATGTCCCTTTGCACCACCTGGCAGTCATTTTACAAATTACTTTGAATTGCGACTGATTTATTTTGGCTGTTCCCGTTTGGCCGCGACAGAGTGCGCGGCAGTCATAGACATTCCGCTTGAGTAACCACTGTATAACCATGTGCATGGCTCGTTTCAAGTTATTTCATAGCATCTCTGTTGGATTGAAGTCTGGGCTCTGACTTGGTCACTTTAATAGGTGGATTCTGTTTTTTTGAAACCATTTTGTTGTGGACTTGGGATAGACTTGGGAATTCATCTTCCCAAAAGTGACTGTAAGCAGGCCAGGCCCTAGGGCAGAAAAGGGGTCTGATGGAGATGTTTACTTCACCATACATTACATTCATGATGACATTTTCATAACGATATGCAGTGGCTTTTTTTATGCCAAATGTAGTGCTGCGTGTTCTTTTAAAGTAGTTAAATCTTAACATTACAAAAACAAATAACAACAACAAAAAAAATGTCAATGTGCTCTTTGCTGCATGCCTGAAGTTTGCAAATGTTTTTTTTTAGTAAGCAGCGGCTTCCTTTGTGATGTCCTGCCATGGACCACCTGCTTGTTTAACGTTTTATGTAGACTCATGAACACAGATGTTAGCCAGATCCAATGATGCCTTCAAATCTTTAGCTGTCACTAGGAGTCATTTCTTTACCTTGATAAGTCTTCGTTATGCTCTTGAAGCCATTCTGGGTGGGCGCCCAGTTTTCGGTAGAGTAGCCACAGTCCCAAAGTATCTTCATCTGTGTATTATTTGCCTTACTGTGGACTGATTAATTGTATCCCTTTCCAGCTTCATGTAAATCATCAATTCTTGATCATAGATCCTCTGAAAACTCTTTTTGGTGAGGCATGGCTCACAGTAGCGTATTATTCTTGTGGGGAACAAACTTAAAAAGTTTGAGAGGTTTTTAATCAGTAGTCCACACCTCCAAACTCTTAACAAGACTCCAGGTATGCTACACCTGACTCCAATTACAGCCAAAAACAGACTCTGGGTGTGCCACAGTTATTGTCAGATTAATGTGCAAAAGCTACAGTATTTAATAAATCTATATAAGCTACATAACCTTTATAAGACTCTACAGTGAAACCTTGGATTACGAGCATAATTTGTTTTGGAAGCGGTCTCGTATTCCAAAACACTCGTAAACAAATCAAATTTTCCCATAAGAAATAATGGAAACTCAAATTATTTGTTCCACAGCCCCAAAAAAACAAAAAAAACATAGAAATAATTTATACAAAATATAAAGTAAAAATAAAAACAAATTAACCTGCACTTTACCTTTAAAAAAAGGTAAAAATAAATCCGGACAGATAAGTATTTCCGTTTGTGCACACAACAGAAACACTGTTTTATCGGAAAAATAAACAAGAAATCTCTCTAATGACACTCGATTGCGCAACACACTAACTGAATCACTGCTGTAAAGTTAAAAATAAAACAAATTAACCTGCACTTTACCTTTAGAAAGAATTGCGACAGAGCAGTGTTTCTGTGTAGAGCAGAAAGAAAGAGTGTATTTGAGTCTGTCTATGAAGGCAAAAGTAGGAGGGGTCTGTGTGTGTGTGTGTGCGCGTGTGTGTGTTAGCACGGTGTCCAATGACACGCGTGCACACAGACACACACAGACCCCTTCTACTTTGACACTTGGTACTCGTAAACCAAGACTTGTTAGTTTTCCAAGTCAAAATACATTAAAAATCATTGCTCGTCTTGCGGAACACTCGCAAACTGCGTTACTCACAATCAGAAGTTTTCCTGTACTTTTATTGAGTGCACTCACAATGACAACATTTTGTAAAATAGTGACAGTAAACAGGGTGCGCTATTTTGTATCGATTTTGGTAAACTTGAAAGCGTCAGTGAATGAAAGAAAACTCCGTAAACTTGCCTCATAGACATGAAAAATATATGCTTATAAAAAACAAAATGTCTGCTTTTATATAAACTAATGGAAAAAAATTTAGATTATGTAATTCCTATAAAACTTAAATATAGGCGCATCCACTGCGGTGGAGACATGATTACCTTCATCACTATAGCCGAAACCAAATAAATCACTAATTTATCAATGAATTACCAAAATGGTCAGAGTCAGTCTCCTTAATATTTTTTTACTGACGCATTCATAATCATTGGTCTACTTCTGCTGGTGCTCTCTGGAAAACTTCCATGTTGTGCTCTATGTAAATAAATCAAATTTGGTAAAGGTTTGAAATTTACACAAATTTAAAAAGAGGCCTGAAGGACTGCAGGACTTTAGAAAGTTCTCAGACCTCAGAAGCTTGAACTTGAGTTATCTTAAAGTGGGGAAGGGTGCATTTTTCTTTCTCTCCCTGGCCTCAGTGAATCCTGTGTGAGGAATCTGAATGTACTGTACAGGTGAGAAAAGCTGATTCACACCTGGGGAAGGAGTGAGTTTTTTGCATTTGAATGTTGTCTGACATTGTAAAGCACACGCGTAACACTACAATAACAACAACTGAAAATGAATAGTGAATTGAGAGGCCCTGATTTTACTGCATAAATATTTTTTAGTACAACAAAATCCCTGAAAAAAAATCCTATGAAACATTTACTTAAGACAATTATTATTATTTTATTTACTCTAATTTTCTGTTCTGAAAGCCTATTTTTACAGTTATTTCTATATTTAAAGTTTAATGTCTTTAAATGTAACATTTTTAAAAATAATAATAAACAAATACAAACAGAGATATATACAGAGAGGCTACTGTATATAACAGTTTGTTCTTTCTACAAATAAAATTGTTAGCTAGTGAACATGATCGTCTGTCTTGACAACATTTAACCAATGTTTTTTTTTAAACTCATTTATGTACAGTATCAATAGCTCTGGTTTTGATTTTTTATGTTTGTTGTATAAAGTACTCAGGTGTGGAAATTACCATTACTGAAGTATTCTTCAATACAACATATTTCATGAATTGTTATGATTGTTTATGACTAAAGTTCTGATTACAGTACAATTTAAAACGGCGGCAATTGCAGCTATTTTGCAAGATGTCCCCTTGTGGCACCTGGCGGTCATTTCATGAATAACTTTGAAATGCGACTAATTTATTTTGGCCGCTGACGTTTTGCCACAGTAATATTTGGCATTCTGGTTGACTATCTACTGTAGCTTTTTTTGAGGTCCATAACTCAAGGATTCACATATTTTTTCCACTGGCACTATGAGGTTTTTATGGTTGTTCTCAATAAAGACATGAAAGATCAGAATTTTTTTTGTGTTATTATTTTAGACACATTATATATTATATAAGCAGGGTATATATTCAATACCCTTGACTTAGATAAAGATTAGACCACATTTAATGGCCAAATTAATGCAGAAAACCATAAAATTCCAAAAGGTTCACATACTATTTCTTACCACTGTATTTTTAGTTCTTTTTCAGCTCCTTGGCAGGTTTACACTCTTCAAATTATTTAATATCATAAAATATAAACTTATTTAAAGCAGCGTGGTTTAACTGTTTCTATTTGAACTCTTTAGTTTTACAACATAAATAAATAATAAACCCATTTACCTCAACTCAAAGTTATTTATAAACATTGCAGTTCAATGAACAAGTTCTTAGCTGATTATTTTAAATTTGAAAATAAGATTATAGTCCCAAAAATAATCTAGTTCACTTCATTTCTTAGTTGTTTTTTTTAGCAAGGTATCCTGGGCTGTGTTCTGTTTCATGTCACCTGAGGATTCTGATCCTTGCATGGTTCGCTTCATCTCTCACTAGTCTGACTAGAGAAAGAACAAGAAAGGGAGAACTTCTTTCTTTGCCTCACCGAATATTAGTGATAATATAAATTGAATGACCGAGGCCTTTGCCACTCATGTTCAACCCGCCTGTTGACACAGGTGATCAAACTCTACCACTACAAAAAAGTTACTGTGGGGGCCTATTACTAAACTAGGGTTTTACAGTATATTAAATGGTAATAGATTAAAGTGCACTACTATTCCTCCATGCTTGATTAAAAATTTACTATGCCAGTTTGATTTAGAAATTCCTATTAATTGTTTAGAGTTGCAGATTTACCATGGTACATTTTTTTTTTATAGTAACAGGATGCTTTAAAAGACTTTTTTCTTACCTTTTAAGCTTTATCCTGTCCAGTAAAGGCAAAAGTTCTCGGATGTCTTCTTGTCCAATAGGGCTGTTTCTAAGGTCCACTGTAAGAGTGTGATGCTGCAGGAAATAGTGAATAATGTTCCAAGTAACAAAGCAGGAAGTCAGGTCTCCACATATTTTTTGTAGAAAACAGGAAGTAAACTCTGCATCCCGAACTTCATAAACCATCGCAATCAGCTTCTGGAGAGTTTCTTTAGGGAATCTACACACACACACAGACATGTCAAAGCTTTAACAAAAGTACATATAAACCCATGATATTCAGTACCAGTCAAAGATTTGGACACAAGTTAGGATTTATGTTCTACATTCTAGAACAATACTGAATTCAAAATTCTAAAATACGGCATTAGGTGTAATTAATGTAAAAACAGTCAGTTGTTATTTTAGGACAGTATAAGAACAGTATTGTGTCAAATGCTTTTGCAAAACCCATCAAGCTCCACGATGAAACTGTCTCACATGAAGACCTTCCCAGGAAAACAAGACCAAAACTGACCTCTGCTGCAGAGGAGAAGTTCATTTAGAGTCACCAGCCTCAGAAATCACCAATTAACAAACAGCACCTCAGATGAAAGCCGTTATAAAGGATTTAAAGAGCCTTCAGCATTGATTTACAGTGTTGAAAAAAATAAACATCAGAAAAGACCAAGGAGTTAGAAGATAGTTCCAAACTTTTGACTGGTACTGTACACTCCTAAGTACAGTGAAACCTTGGATTGCGAGTAACCCGGTTTGTTGAGCATTCCACAAGACAAGCAAAAAGTTTTTACTACATTTTGACTTGATAAACAAACGAGTCTTGATATATGAGTACCAAGTATCATCGAGTATCATGTATCACGCAGGCGCTTCTTGTTTTGATGCCGAGCATCACGTGATCATCACTGAGCCAATGGTTCTTCTCTCTCTCGTGCTGCGAAATTGTGGGTAACTGTCCCCCATGCTCGGTGTCAGTGCTAGTGCATCACTCGTATAGTCAACATCCATGCATGTATATACTGTTTACTATAAAACAGTGAGCACGTGTGTGTAATGCATCTTTTATTTTGTGTTTGTATCTGTGTGTGGGTGTGTGAGCACACTTGTGTGAGGGTGAGTCTCTATTTGGTATACTGGTGTGTGTGTGTGTGTGTGTGTGTGTGTGTGTGTGTGTGTGAGAGAGAAAGTTGTCCTACACAGCAGCCTGACCCAGCCTGACTGCCTGTCTGCAAGTTAGTGGGTGTGTTTGTCTGTCCATGTGTCTGTCCAACACTTGGTTGAGCGAGAGTCTCTATTCGGTAAAATGTGTGCAATATAATTTTTATTTAGACTTATAGCTATAATTTTTTTTACTTTTATATCCTGGTGGGATCGTCACTGCTGCAGAGTAACACACACCTGTGTGAATTGCCATAGACATAACCTTGGAGAAGTAGCTCCGGTCAGTGTGTTCTTGTACTGCATGTGTGCAGTTCTTTTTATTAACCACACACTGCCCTCCAAAAGACTGGAAACACGCCTGGTAAAGTGTGGTTTTGAATGATATCAGATTAGAGCAAATATATTTTTTATCAAAGTAACCTGATATTATTATTAAAGACCAGCAATAATAATTTTCATTTTGTTTTACATAATAATGGAAATATGTAGATGCCCCTTTGTCACCAGTGAGGGCTGATCAACCAACCAGTATGAGTGATCTTTGACCAATCCTTCAGGAGGCTTGGAGGAACATATCAAGTCATTGTGAGAATAAACTGACAGCATGATTCTCAGATTTAGCAGATGATAGCTGCTAATAGTATTTTCTTTGTATAAACTGCTTATGTAATAAAATAGGTTTCATAGTTTGCTGTTATGCATTGAGATGTGTTTTGGTTTGGTCTATGGAGGTCCCCTCTTAGATAGGTAGACGTCACTCAGAGTTTTACACATCTCCCCACTTGGAGTGTTTTTGAAAAAATATATAAAAGGGCTCATTTTCAGGCATGTGTTAAAAAAAGTTTAATTTTCCCTGCCTATGAACTATTTTCATTTGGATTATTATTTGTTATTATTTAAAAGCGTATATATGACAGCCATTTATCTATACAGTCTGAATATTTGTGCGGGAGTGATAATTTGTAAATGTTCAGAAGCTTACAGCTGCATAGAAATAAAGTCAGAAAAGGTGTGTAACAACAGTCTCTGCGTCTTCACAGACATTTACACTACAATCTAAGTCACTCAGTGTCAGGTCCCCTCTTGGCATATGTTTTAAAAATAAAAAAATGCTTATTTTAAATTATACTGTATTATAAAAAAAAGACCTTAAAAGAAAATTTTACATGTCAATTTTGTTTCTTTAAAATAAGCAAAAACCCTGGTCCCCTCTTGGTGAGTGTAGAGTGACAGTCCCCTCTTAGTAACATTAACATGTGTGTGTCTATGTGTGTGTGTATAAAAGTCATCCTACACAGCAGCCCCCTTTCCTCCCCTCCTCTCTCTGGTCTCAATCACTACATTCCATTCTTATGGGGGAAATTCACATTGATATACAAGCTCACTTTCGGAACAAATTATGCTCGCAATCCAAGGTTCCACTGTACTATGTTTCTGTGATTAAAAATGAACACCCATCTAACCTGATTGATACAGGGCTTTGCTGGTTTATTAGGAATGTATACAACTGAGCCTCCATCGTGCACTCAGTCAGATTTAGACAATCTATTTTCCACAGTCTCAGGAGAGAAACCAAGCTGCTCTGGACCCTGGATGATACCTCCTCTGCCTGCTGTGGGCTTTTCTGGACTATTGACAACTCCTTCAGAGGTTGTTTCAAGGCTCCTTCAAGAGTCATTGGACCACATGGTTTTATTTTCTCCAATGCGTGTGCCATTCTCACCAGCACATTAAAACTCACTCTGGAGCACCACACAGAAAAATGATGCAAACATTATTAAACAATACACATTAACATCATCAGCTTTATCCATATCATAACAAAGCTAAAAATATAAACTGATGCAGTTCACAACGTATTTAGACCTGAACATTGTCTCTAGTAGGTAAAAAATTAACTCGGTCAAACCTTAACTCAGAGATCCAGTGTAGACATTGAAGGAAACTCTGAACTTCACCCTCTTCCTCTGTGAAGTCTGTTATTTCTAATGGTTCCTTCACATTTTGGGATTTTAGCAGATCTAAAAGAAGCGAGGCCCTTCTCTCGGACAGGTTTATGTTCCATACTGAAAGAAAAAAGACAAACTGTTTACTTTCAGGACCTTAACATTTACTTTGGCCAGGCTTTCTTCAGAAATTAATCACTTAGCTCAATAGGATGGAGGTGACACCAAATGCTAAAGATGATCATTTTGAAATTGATACTGGCTGCAGTCTTATGTAATGAATGATTAGACATTTCAACGGTTGTGAAAAAGCACACAAAGTCATGTGTGAAACTGGTCCAAATCCACTTGGAGGCATACAGGTAACTCTGTCAAGGTGGTTGAATTTGTATCAGTAAGAGTTGGATAGATGCAGCAAAGTAGGAAACTGACCCTCACAGAGGTTAAAGGAAATGTTCTTAGGTTATTTGGGTATAGCTGGTTGGGGGAATTTCATTTAAAATAGAAAGAAATCAAGCAAAGTCAAAAAGCATGTGAGGTACATGACATAAAAAACTGAAGTAATGACACCACAGGATGTGCCAAGCAAACTTAAGAATGTATTTAAAGAGGAATTGAGCATACTTAAAGGTACCAAGGCTAAGATTCATGAAAAGGCTGAGACGGCCCCCATTTCTTCTGTTGATAAAATAGACAGACTGCTCAAACAAGATATTATCTTGTACATAAAAATAGAACATAATCACTCCAGTAAAATGAGCAAAATAGGTAGCAATGATTCACACATACCAGTGAATAAATATCGATAAATCCAAAATGTACTTAACAATAAACACTCACTGAGGCTTGTTTACATACAACAGATCCATGGCTCTTTTAAAGAACCATAGAAGGACTTTTAAGGGGGATCCCACATATGGTGATTTACCTTGATGATATTCTATTCAGTGGGGTAGATGACGTGGACCACCTGTGAAACCTAGAGGTTGTGCTGGCTAGATTTCATGAGTCAGGTTTGCATTTAAAAAGGAGTACATATAATTTTTTGCAAAATGAAGTAGAGCATCACCTTGTGGGGAAGAAAGTGAAAGGCATCATGGAGAGTCCAACCCCAACAACTGTCACTGAACTTAAATCCTATTTTGGTTTAGCAAACTACTACAGTATAACAAATGTCTATGAAATCTAGCAACCCTACTTGCACCATTACATGAATTTTTATGTTGAAATATTCACTGATTGTTGAGAGGGAAACAGGATGGGTGCTGTATTGTCACATCTAATGGAAGATGGAAGCGAACACCCTTTGGGGTTCATGCCATAACCACTCTTACCTTCAAAAAAGAGGTACTCACAACTAGATAAAAGGGTCTACTGGTCATGTTCAGAATTAACAAATGAACAAGTTAATTTAAGGATGAGCATTCACGATCTATACAGATCACAAACCTGTGATATCTCAGTTTAGTGAAGAAAAAAAAAACATATTACAAATGGGGTCCAAGAGCGTTCAGAGATGGTCTGTGCACTTAGGTCTGTGCCTAAAATACAACATACAGTACCGTGAAAAGGTGTTTTTCAGATTTCTTTTTTTTTTTGCCTATTTTTCACACTTAAATGATGCAGATCAAATACATTTTAATATTACACACCTGGGCCTATGTAAAAAAAGTAATTGCCCCCCTTGCAAAATCATGAATGAACAGATTTTTGGAAAGCTGAGTTAATCTGCTACACCTAGGCCTGATTACTGCCAGACCTGGTGAATCAAGAAATCACTTAAATAGAACCTGTCTGACAAAGTGAAACATGCTAAAAAAAATCTAAAAAAGAAACATGATCTAAAGAAATTCAGGAACAGATAAGAAACAAAGTAATTGACATGTATCAGTTTGGAAAGAGTTACCAAGAGATTTCTAAGGATTTGGGACCATTATCCACAAATAAAGAAAACTTGGAGCTCCTCATTCAGGAGCTCATAAAAGAACCCAGAACAACATCTAAAGACAACATCTAAAGACCTGCAGGCCTCACTCGCCTCAATTAAGGTCAAGGTTCATGATTCAACAATAAAAAAGAGACAGGGCAAAAATGGTATCAATGGGAGTGTTCCAAGGCAAAAGCCACTCCTGACCAAAAAGAACACAAAGGCTTACATTTGCAAAAAGATTTTTTATTATCTTTTGGGCAAATATTTTGCGAACTGATGAGACAAAAGTTTAACTTTTTGGAAGGTGTGCATCCTGTTGCATCTGTCATAAAACTAAAAGAACATCATACCAACAGTGAAACAGGGTGGTGGTAGTGTGATGGTCTGGGGCTGCTTTGTAGCTTTAGGAGCTGGATGACTTGCAACATTTCCTCCACAGTGATGTGAAGAACTCATTGAAAGTTAGCGCAAATGCTTGATTGCAGTTGTTACCGCTAAGGGTGGCACAAGCATCATTAGGTTAAGGGGCAATTACTATTTCACATGAAGTCAAGCAGGTTTGGACAGCTTTTTTTATCATAAGAATAAATTTTAATTGACTGTCAAGGGTGGATGCGTACTTTAAGTAGCTACAGTAATTACACACACTAAAGCTAGAGAATAGATACTGAAGCGACTCTATTGAACTCTCTCTGGAATTGCCAAACCATTTATCCTGGTCAAAACAGCATTTGAGCTTGTGGACGTTCTTTACTGATGAAGATGGAACACTGCTTGGCCATGACATCCATAACTAAATCTGACACTGATCATACAGTATGTAAAATGAAACAGCCGGCTTTCGACAATTTACACAAGGAAGGTCAAATGCACAGATGCCTGACACATGATTCAAGCAAAAGTAACAAAATCATTAAGGAAATTTGTGTCACTAGTTACTAACAAAAGTAATATATAATGTGTTGGGGGACAGCAGGGGAAAAAAACTAGTAAAATCGATCACACTGTGAAATACTACAAAATAATCAATGTATGGTCTTAAGGGTGGTGTAGTGGTTAGCACTGTCGCCTTGCACCTCCAGGGTCCAGGTTCAATTCCCAGCCAGGCTCAATTCCCATCTCTGTGTGCATGGAGTTTGCATGTTCTCCCCATGCTTGGTTGGTTTCCTCCAGGTACTCCGGTTTACTCCAAAAGACCTGCAGATTAGGCTAACTGGCGTTCCCAAATTGCCCTTAGCATGTGAATGAGTGTGTGTACAGTATGTGTGTGTTCCCTGTGATGGATTGGCATCCTGTCCAGGGTGTATCCCGCCTTGTGCCCTAAGCCCCCTGAGAGGTTTCAGGCCCCCCATGACCCTGAATACAGGATAAAGCGGTATAGAAGATGAGTGCGTGAGATAAACCATGGATCATTCATAATACTGTGAATATATACTGTACTGTACTCCACAGTTTCACATGCATATTTCATTTTTGAATTTTGTGTGAAATTGTTAAGAATAACAAATAAATAAGGAGGAAAATTGGTTTACTTTCAATTTCATGTGTTTACTTGTGTGAGTAAATCTCAATATGGCAATTTACTACATGTAATGTAAACAGTAGTACGTTACTTGGGATAGTAACTTGTACTAGGAATATATTGCTGTTATAGAAAGACAATAAGTAATAGTAATATATTACTTTCACTAAGTAGTAACTAATAACAAGTAATATAAACGTATTACTTTGATTATTATTTAGCACAACACTGGACTTGCCTTCATAATTTAATCACGCTTACCATGCACTGGAATTTCTGAATCCTCACTTGGAGCGCTGGTGTCTCCGTTGGCGTAGACGGCACACACTCTGGCTCTGTAACAGGTGCTGTCTGGGAGAGTTATAGTGCATTCACAGACAGGTCCGTCGGTTTGAATGGATTGCCAACCCTCCAGACCAGCCTCCAAATACTCCACTCTGTAGTAGAGCACAAGTGAGTCTTCATCATCATCATCCTCCTCAGCTTTCTCCCAGGCAATACAGATCTCTTCCTTGTTCAGTTTCAGCACTGTAGGTGCTCCAGGTCTGACTCTGGAGACTGTCTGGAACTCTGTAATTCCGCTGTAATTACTCATGCCCTTACTGTCTGTTAGAGCGTATCTGAGTTCATAGTGTGTCCCTGGTGTGAGCCCTGAAACCACACAGCTCTCTCTTGTACAAGAGATAACTCTCCATTTCCTATCTTTCTTCGCCACTCTGTACTCCACCCTGTAACCTTCAGCACTTTGCAGCTTCATCGTCACGCGTGTCTGATCTACAGCAATTATTTCTGCTGATTCCAATTTTACCTCAAGCTTTGCATTTAGGCTTAACGAACTTCCAGACTGGTAAAAATGCACTGCAGAGCCAGGAGAACATGGATCAGGTACAGATGCAGCAACGAACACGGTTTCTTGAGTGTTTGCATTACTCTCTTTATTTAAAAGAAATGATTCAAGGTCAGAGAGGATTTTCTGGCTTGTTCCCGAAACCTCAACGGCATGCCGCATTTTTGTGGTGATCACTGTGTTCATTGATTTAATGTACTGTGCCAGAGCTGAAAGAAATGGATCTTCAACATTGTCCACTGATGTCAAAATGAAGCACAGCAATCTGTCCGCTTGGCAATCCTGTACATAGTGCTGGAAGTCTTTTTGGCCCTTTATAATAGTCACATTGGCAGAACTGCATTGGATCAAGGCTCTCATTTCAGTGCTTTTGTTTTGGAGCCACTGATATGTTTTAACTAAGCCAAAGGGTGATTTAGCATTTGTTTCCAGAAGTTCTTGCAATCCTCCTTCTCCTTTCTCCCGTGTGATCTTAATACATGAGGCTAGTCTCTTCTGAAAATTGCACTGGTACTGCTGGAGAAGTGAAAAAAAATTACACAGAGCATCCTTTAATGCTGAAAACTGTTTAAAAATGTCATAACTGTTAAAGACTGACATCATATGATGACAAAAGTTGACTTGTCTTCCTAGATGTTCCAGAACCTTTTCTGCTTTATACAGCTGATCTTTGGTAACATGTCTAACAACACAAGCTGATGTTTGGTCCAGATTCTTTAAAGGATACAGCCAGACTTTAAGAGGAACCTCTTTTTTTGCATTCTGGAATGAGTTATACAGTCTCACTGTTGTTTCAAAATCCACAGGATTTTGCACACAATTCCCATCAATAAAGGCGGCACAATGGCATAATGCAGATTTGTCTTGTTCACTAAGCCTAGAGAGTAGATCTGTCTGACTGGAAGAGTTGATCAGCTTCTTGGCTACATCTTTGAGATCTGCGTTTTCAGCTCTTCTGTCCTTCTTGCTATCAAAGACAAAAAATGCCTGTGATCCGTAAAGCACAGCTACAACCACGTGCGTCGCAGAGGTCAAGCCGGTCACTGAGGGTGGGAATCCGTCATGTAGAAGCTCGTGATTGAGCATGTCCAGTCTGGTGGAGGTTCTGTAATGCAGAGTGACTCGGTCTTGCAGCTGGGACTGAATGTTATGATTAAAAAATGCAGAAGCTCCGGCTATCTTAACCAACCCTGATATAACACTCGCTCTTAGAGGTAAAGTCAGATCCAGAGCTGTGAGTCTGTCATGTAAGGAGTCTCCATCCAAAATCCTTACATCCTTGTGAGGACGTGTGATCGACAGCCTTGTAGAGGATACAATATTTTTTTCCCATAGTAAAACATCTAAAAAAAATGACACACGGTATCGGTTTAGCAAATTAGTAAACAAGAAAGGTTCTGTTGTATTTTCTTACCCTTTTAATTAATTAAAACAAATAAGAAAATGCATTTTTGTTTTCATAATTATTTCAAATATGTTTAAAGTATGTACCAATTATTGATGAATTTCCTGTAACTGGAAACTCAAATAGTGCACAACTTAAGGTTTGTAATCTTATTCTTTTAAAGATTTTAACTTAACCCAGGTCAAATCTATGAAAATAAATAAATAGATTATTAATTATATTAATATATACTGTGTATAATGCTTGCATGCTATTTCTTGCATTAGAATGTGAATTTGAAACTATGGATACATGAAATATACTGTAAAAGCAACGTGTTTTTACCTGAGCTGAACAAATCACTGCGGCAGTCATACAACATGCCGAGATCTAAGTCTCGACTCAGTGCAGCGACTTCGACAAGCTCGAAGCCAAAAACTGAAAACGTGATTTGAGGACACATTAACCAATCATTAAACTGTATTTACTTTGAGGTGTATTTATAGATCAGAAACTTGATATAGATACAAAATAATTAAAATATTAGTATTACAACTCACTACTTGAATCTTCAAGTCTTCTGCAGAACAATTGTGTTAGGTAAGACAAGAACGCCTCAGCTCTCTGTAGCTAAAAAACATAAAATGTACATGTTTACTGATGAGACTTTTTTCCTAAACCACATACAGTATGGTCCTGTATGTGCTAATAGTTCGGTTATTGTGAGCTTACCCTGTCTTCCATTGCCAAGTCTGCATTGTTGTGCTGCACTTCATCCTTCATTCTGCTCTCAGTTAATGAACTGAACTGAAATTGTTTTTATACAGAAAGAGTTGGTTAGTCACATAAAAGAAGTTAAAGTATGTCAAAATGTTACTTAAAATGCAACAGCAAAGAATCAAAATAATAGCAATAATAATAATAATAATAATAATAATAATAATAATAATAATCCTGAGTTTAATCTCAAAGTATCACTTTCATGTATTAAAGGTTTATGTAGCGATTCTAAAGAAAGACCTTGATATATAGTTTTTCTCATATTTAGTAAATATGTCCTCACAGTGCCTTGGCTGTCAGTTCTATGTGCAACTCTGGTGTTCATACACAGCCACAGGCTTTGTAAAGGGGAAATAAACAAACTGGCATGGACCATGTCACATAAAATTGTTCCAGCCAATCTGCAACAGGGTCCTGCGCAGGATGGGGTAAAAATAAGGCTGAGAACTATGGCGTTATATTCCTGCCACAATTCTGAGCGCGTGGTTTGACATTTTGAGAGCAGACAATGCACTCTATGCGCGTGCAATGTCTCCACTGCGCGCTCAACAGCTCGATTCTGCGCGTGCAATGTCTCCCCTGCTCGCTCTACATATTCCCCGCGCGCGCGCTCGACTCTGCCTGCACGCGCGTGCAACATTTATTTTCTGTGCGCGCTCAACTCTGCCTGTACGCTCGCACAACTTTGTCCAGTGTTACAAAACTGCCACAAAACCAGCCAATCAGAGACATCCACACACTACTTCTGATTGGTTGTTTCTCCTCCAATCAAGTGGCACTACTATCGACCGCTTAACGGAAGCGTTGTAAATAAAGGTTTATAAGTAAAGTTATCCGATTTGAATTTTAGTCGATGTAGTTTAACAATGAGCTATATGGTAACGTAATTAGGTACGTAAATAAAAACACACAATGGGCAAACGAAACTGGTATATACTAATACTTCATTAAATAAAAAATAAATACTATAATATTTGTTTATAATATTTATGAATAAAAACTTTATTTACATTGCTTCCCTTATATAATTTATTTTTATATAATTATATATAATTTAAATTTCTTATCATTTTATTTTGATTTTGTAAGGCTGCTTTGAGACAATGGCCATTTTAAAAGCACTATACAAATTATAGTATGCGTTATGCGGTCGATATTGCCAGGTGATAGAGGAGGAACAGCCAATCAGAAGTCTGTGATTGGCTGGTTTTGTGGCAGTTTTGTAACACTGGACAAAGTTGAGCGAGCGCACAGGCAGAGTCAAGCGCACAGAAAATAAATGCAGTGTTGCCAACTTAGCGACTTTGTCGCTATATTTAGCGACTTTTCAAATCCCTCTAGCGACAATTTTTTTAAAAAGCGACTAGCGACAAATCTGGCGACTTTTTCTTGTGTTACTGGAGACTTTTGGAGACTCTGATGTGTCTGTACTGACTCTTCTCAACTTGCCACAGCAGCTGCCGCCGCTGGCCCCTCCCCCGTCCCAAAGCTCTCACAGACAGGCCTGTCCTCTCGCAGGAGTCCCCCCCCCCCTCCCAGCTGCAGTTACTGCAGGATGCTCACTCCTACGAGTCTTGACTGCAAATTAATTGCCCATGCGCAAATCCGCCGTTAAGTGATCCCGCCTTGACGACTTTTTTTTTTTAAGCGCCTAGTAACAAATCTAGCAACTTTTGGACAAACCTTAGCAAGTTTCCAAATGTCGCCAATACTGTCCTGTAAGCACGAGGTCTTGCTTTCCCGGTACAGTTACACATCTCCCTGTGTCTGCTCTGATCAGTGAGCGCTAGCCCAGGCTGAAAAGAGCAGCATATTCCCGTGACTGCACAGCAGCTAACATGGATGTGAATGAGCTGCACATGTGCAAACGGTGTTGCAACGGACCTATCACTTACCTGCTTCTCCTTTGCTTGAAATAAAACTATTTAATTTGACCATTTTCTTTTTTTTTTTTTTTTTTTCTTCCGATGCACTTATATTACTCACTGTTACAAAGCTTAAGTACATAATTATATTGGACACATGAGAAAGGATCAGGGAAAACACGCAAAATGCAAATACGACGTAATTACGTCATCAATATGCAAGTATACGCATGACGTCATCTAGCGACATTTGGCGACTTTTCGAGCAGACTTTAGCTACTGTCCGTTGAAAATAGTTGGCAACATTGAATAAATGTTGCACGCGCGTGCAGGCAGAGTCGAGCGCGCACAGAATCGATAAGTCGCGCGTGCGCGGAGAATATGTTGAGCGAGCAGGGGAGACATTGCACGCGCAGAATCGAGCTGTTGAGCGCGCAGTGGAGACATTGCACGCGCATAGAGTGCTTTGTCTGCTCTCAAAATGTCAAACCACGCTCTCAGAATTGTGGCAGGAATATAACGCCATAGAGAACCACTGTTGTGTAAAATTGATAAATACAACACATAAGTGGGCCAGACTCCAAGCATTGGTAAGAAGGAGAGATGTTCCTAAAAACACCTGCTTCCTTTTTAATACCTGGCCATGTGTTTGGGGGTGGAGCTTCTCAAGGACCACTAAAGGAAGGATGTATAACAATAAAATGAATATAATAACCTCTTTTTCAGAATCTATTAATGTACCTTATATGTAGCAAGACATTTCTAGAACAAAGTGTCAGTCAAAGCCTGACATTGATCAACATTCAACATTAATTCACTTTTAGCTTTTTTACATGGCCATTAGCAGCCCACCTCAGCATCCTGAACTTCTGTTTTGGCCAGCACAGTGTCATGACCTTTATGTTCCTCCATCGCACACACAAGACAGATGAAGACCTGATCAGTTCTGCAGAAGACCTCCAGACCTCTGTAGTGCAGCTGGCAGCTTCTCGTCTCTGGATCGCCCATCATGTCTCTGAGCGTGTGTCTCTGCAGCGCTCCTACGGTGTAGTGCTGCCTTACGTGGGTCTCACAGTAAGCCACGTTGCAGGTTAGACACCACTTCACGGCTCTGATCTTACTACCAGTGCAGATATCACAGGCTACGTCTCCAGGTCCAGTGTAGCTTTGAGCAGGAAGAGCAGGACTGAATTTGGCCTGCTTCAGCATCTGATTAAGAGCCACATTCAGGTTCAGGGCAGGACGATTTTTAAACCTTTTTTTACACTGAGGGCAGGAGTAGCTTTCTTCATTGGCTGGTTTAGTCCAGTAGGACTGGATGCAGGTTTTGCAAAAAGAGTGTCCACAGGGGATGGACACAGGATCCTTCAGGACATCGCTACACTTTGGACACCTTAAACAATCCTCCATAATGGGACTCGGACATGAGACTCTGCATTTAATGTAAACATAATATATTAAACGTCATCAACCAAGATCACCAAAAACAAATGAAATTCTTTATCAATTCTATTGTGTACAAACTAAGCTGCCAAAAACAGTTCTTTAAAAACAAGGTTCAAAGCGCTACAAAAAGTAATTATTATTATTTTAATTATCCTGTGGTTTTAAGTATATTGGGCACTGTGTTCCATCATTTCTATAGCAATACTGGCTCATTTACCTTCCTCCTTTCTCATCTGGGCTTATGGACCAGCAATGGTGGAGTGATTTTGGATATATTAAGGGCCTTGCCCAATGGGTGGTGAGGCTCAAACTGCCTGAGTCACCACGGCCCCCACAAAAATTTATGAGATAATTAAAATAATTGGAGCACGTTTTATCAACATTAAGTTATGCCTAAAAATAAAAAAGAACATTCTCAAGAAAATAGGTAATTGAAATTAATATCAGACAATTAAATCTTATTATTTATTTGCAACTGGTTACCATACTGTAAGTAACCACACCTATCGTACTGCTTGACTGCCACATCTGAGCTGGCTCACAAAAATAAAGAAATGTGACCAGATGCTTTAGGAAATAAAAAGAACAGCTGAGTATAAATCAGTTATCTTGCCTTGCATATATCCTTTCAAGTTAACTCAGTAAACTATGTCTTGTATAAAGTTTATAAAGTAAAGTGTTTATAAAGTACACACCCGTTCTGGAATCCAACAAGTGGATCCATTGACTGCTCAGATTGGAAGGACACACCTGTCGGAGCTGGAGATGGTGCTGCAAACTTTGTTCTTTGTATTAAATGGAAATAATTTAAAATACAATAATCTTTGTGTTCACATAATATATAAAATTATATAATAATTATTATAACATAAAATTCAAAAACACAATAGACTTTCCAATGGATGTGAAATAACTTTTAATCTGACACCAAAACCATGTCTTTACCTCACATTCCCTTCAATAAAAGCCACTGGCCGGACAGAGAAGTATGATGGAGCTGGTGATGTAAATCTCTCCTGGACTACATTCCTGCTTGAAGATATGAACAATCTGATCAGTAATTATAATTTTTAAAATATCATTACAAAGGCATTAACTTTTTAACATGATTAAACACTTAACACTTAAGTCTGATCAACTTCTATTACAATTACAACTTGTGGACATGTAAAAGTATTAAAAGTTTTTGCGAACAAAAAGGGACAAACCAGAACCTCCCGAATTTAACCTCAGGTCACAAATCTATCAAAATTACATGAGTACATTTGAGTACCATCCCAGAAAGCCCGACCCAGTTTTCCAGTCTTTCTATTAGTATGTTATGATCGACAGTGTCGAACGCAGCACTAAGATCTAGCAGTACCAACACTGATATTTTGCCAGAGTCAGAATTTAAACAAATATCATTTATTATCTTTATGAGCGCTGTCTCTGTACTGTGATGCGCTCGAAAACCAGATTGAAAACTGTCTAGGTATCCATTTATTGTACTTTTCAATAATCTTACCTATATAAGGAAGATTTGATATTGGTCTGTAGTTATTTAATATGGAGTTATCAAGATTATTCTTTTTTATTATTCTTATCAACTGCAGTTTTCAGAGAGTTTGGAAAAGTCCAAACTCTAGTAGAGTTAAGTAGACTTAGTAGGGCCAAAGTCTGCTGATTGACCTGACCAGACTAAAACACTACAATTTTAAACCTGATGAACTCCCATGTTGTGTTGCAGTGTGTTTTGGTACATGAAGACATTTTACCAATTTAGACTGAATTCTACAGCATTTAAATTAGCAGAAAGTTTTAATCAATTAATGAATCAATATTGTTTATAATGAATTTGTACACACTGGTTCATGTGCTTGGTTCAATTTTTTTCTTTCTCCACAATTTGACCTTTCCATCAATTTTGTAGAGGTTTTCCTGGTTCCAGAACATCTATGACTCATTCTCTTATATCTTTGTGAACTCTAATCTGGTTTTCTGACTCTTACTTCTGATGAGAGGTTTGCATTTTGAGGTATGGCCTCCTGAAGTCTTCTGTGAAAAGCAAGTTGTAATAACCTCACTCCTGCCCTGTTGAAGGTCCAAAGTTGCTTCTACTGTTCCTAAGAAGACTAAGGACCTTTGGAGTGTGCAGGACATTATTAATAACTTTTTATGACACCGTTTTGACCTCTGTATTCTTCTATGCAGTAGTCTGCTGGGGAGAGGGCAGCATAGAAAGGAACAGGATGAATTGGTTAAAAGAGCCAACTCTGTCCAGGTCTGCCATCTCCACTCCTTAGAGGAGGTGGCTCAGGAGGATGTTGATTAAGCTGACATCTTTTATATTTTTAATCTTTTTTATTTCAGATATCTTTTTATAAAATTGCCACTGTCGGCACTGGTGCCACAAGACATGAAAGGAGGACTCACTTAGCTTAATGAATGATGTAGAATGACCAGAGCCAGCAAGTCCAACTTGCAATAATGCAAGCGGCAAGCAAAATGAGGAGGTCAGAGCCAGTAAATTTAAGCGTAAAATAATCCAAATGGCAAGCGATCTCGATGTTGATATGCAAACTCAGAAGTCAGAGCCGGTAATTCCAAGAGTAATGATAATTCAAAATGCCAGACAAAAATGAGGTCAAAACACAAAGCAGGGTCATGATCACAATAAGTGGTTTTAAAAAAATACTAATAATGTTTGGCTTGGAAGACACACTAATAAAGAAAACTAAAACAGCAACATGCGTGCTTGGAGCGGTGATTAAGGTTGTAAAAAGTAAGATGCTGTGGACATATTCCACCCAGAAGAGCATTCTACTCCATGAGGTTGCATCTTATTATTTTGTTAAAACGTTCTGACTGTCCATTGCTCTGTGCCTAAAAAGCAGATGAGAGATTTGGTGTTACACTAATAGGATTACAGAAGGCCTCCCAGAAATAATAGTGTGTACAACATAATAAAATCATATAATTGTAGTGGGTTTTAGGACTTGGCAAATAAAACCTCAGACGAACAGCAATATATAACTTTTTCTCATTGTCTCCTTATTTATTTAACAGAAATAAGAAAAAAAGAAAAGAAAACAAAAACATGTGGGCAATTCTAAGTACCTTCATGGTTCACTTGCTCAGAGAGACCTGTTGGATCTGTAATGTAGCTCTTGTTTTACTTATTTCTTATTTATTCATGTCTCTTAGCATTGCACAATTTGGCCTTGAGGTCAATGTGCTGGAATGTCTACTCCTGGGAAGATTGTCTTAAATCTTTGTCTTTCGGCTGTTCCCTTTCAGGGGTCGCCAAAGCAAATCATCTGCCTCAATCTAACCCTATCCTCTGCATCCTCTTCTCTCACACCAACTAACTTCATGTCCTCTCTCACTGCATCCATAAATCTAGTCTTCCTCTAGACCTCCTGCCTGGCAGTTCAAACCTCAGCATCCTTCTACCAATATATTCACCATCTCTCCTCTGAACATGTCCAAACCACCTCAATCTGGCCTCTCTGACTTTATCTCCAAGACATCTAACATGGGTTATCTCTTCAACGCCCTTCTCACCTCACTTTTACAAATATTTGCTACTTCCTGCTCCACAACAGTCACCTCTTCTACTCTTGTTCTCTTTCGTTTTCCTCATTCATCAACTCTTTAAAGTACTCCTTTTATCTTCCCATCACCCTCCTGGCATCTGTCAGTACATTTCCATCTCTATCTTTAATCACTCTAACCTGCTGCAAAAAAAGAGGAAAATCAAGATGTTAATAAATGCAGCATAGAAAAGTCCACCAAAGTGGATCACTGGTGCTGCAGGTGAATTGTCCCAGATCATGCTATGTGTCTTTGTCAGGCATGTGTATGGATGAGAGGGAAAGAGAGAGAGAGAGAGAGAGAGAGAGAGAGAGAAAGAGACAGAAAAAGGGAGACATTTCTCTCTCTCTCTCTTTCACTCTCTTAATTAGTTAAGTGTTTTTATGAAGATGAAAAGTGCTACATTGTGTTGTGTAGGATTAAACTCTATGTAAATATTTTAATTACACTGTAAATAATGACATGTATTTCCCTCTTTGGATAATAATATGTCACAGCCCTCACTCTGTGGCTGAAACTTAGTTGTCACACGCGCCGCGACCGGCACTAGGACCCGGAAGTAGTACGGTCGCAAAACAGGAAGCATAAAAGGAGACAAGATGGCGCTCGCATTACTCAGTCATTGAGTTCGCCCATGACGGTTCAGATCGTTTCTCTGCCAATTCGTGAGTACTCACTTTCTTGGGTTTACTTTCTGTTTTCGAGTGTGTGTTTATAGGACGCGGGTTAAATTTGTGTTTTTCCCTTGCTCCCCTTCTGTGAGAGTCCTTAGACTAAATCGCGTGGTTATCCTGCCTACTCGCTTGCTTCCGCGTTTGGGTTCACCATCCACGCTACAAAGGGCTAACCGCTAAAGCTACGTCTTCTGGTCTACTCAGGTTAGTGCTTGACACTTATATCTGTGCTTTACTCATATCTTCAACAGACAATTGTTTTGAACATGAAAGCATGTGAAATTTAAAGTATGGCATGAGAAGAACAGTGACTGCACAAGTCTTATTTTCGATGAGTGAGAGTTATAATGGGAAATACAAAAAATATATAACTGAATTTGGCTTTTACTTAAATTTTTACCTTAGGAAACCCAAAACATAAACTTTTCTGTGTTTTTAAGAAGAAATATAAAACCTTTATTTGTTTAGTAAACAAAGATAATAAGCTTAAGTTATAAAGACATCAGGGGTAGAACTACACTCTGCAAGTTTAAAGATCTGGGCCTGTATCGACAGTACAAAGCGTCTCAGTGAAAAATTGCTCCTAAGTGGTCCCTTAGCAACATTTGGCTGCAACTTAACCTCTTAAATCATGTAGAAGAAGTATTAGTATACTTAGTATTGCTCACATGTTTTTGTTTTTTATGTTTTGTTTTAAAAAAAAAAAACAATTATGACAGTGAAAAAGGCTATAGGTTGTTATTGCTCGTCTGAGGTTCTATTTGCCCAATCCTGAGAGCCCTATGATCAGATGATTTTTATTGAGGTTTTACACAAAAACTGGAAGTAAAGAAGGAGGTACAATGTCCACCGAGAGACCATGAAGTCTGAGAGAACTGATAGGAGTTGGGGGCTGAACTGTCCTGGTGTCCTGGTTTTTGGTTCTGGTTTTCCTTGTATTGAATACAGGCACCTAAACATTACCATAAAAAACCATTATCCTCTTCCTCTGATGTCTCCTGCAAGGAGCCCAGACCTTCACTCAGCTGGACCACCTGGTCAGAATACCAAGTCAATGAAGTCCTGAAGTTCGGATGCTAATTCTTGCATGGATAACTTGTTCTTTAATGAGTCAGAGAGTTCATAAAAAAGGTTTTAAAAACATCTCTTTCATTTCAGCCATAGGAAGCAGACAGCATGTGGAACTCAATGATATACTGTGATAAAAAAATACTTGATCTGGAAGTCCCTTTTCTCTGCCTCGACAAAGAGTTATTTTTTTAAGAGTCTCTGGACTACCTGACCCATATGCACTTCATGCTCCTCTGAAGAATAGGAAAACATCAACAAATATTAAGATAGACAAAAACATTGATGAAGTCTAAGCACAACATTGACTAGGGCCCTCACTCTGTGGCTGAAGCTTAGTGATTTTACTCATATATTCAACAGACAATTGTTTTGAACATGAAAGCATGTGAAATTTGAAGTGTGGCATGAGAAGAACAGTGACTGCACAAGTCTTGTTTTCGATGAGTGAGAGTCATAAAGTGAAATACAAAAAATATATAACACAAAACAAACCTTTTGTGGAATCCGAAAGGTGGATCCATTGACTGCTTAGATTTGAAGGACATATCTGTCGGAGCTGGAGATGGTGCTTCAAGCTTTGTTCTGTGTTTAAAATAGAAATATTATTATACTCTTCATTTTCATGTAACATATATATAAAATTATTTCATCTAAAGTGGGCCATACCGGTTTACTCAAAACCTTGTTGTGTGCCATGAACATCCATGCTCTGGAACTATATTTGTAAAAATATATTACTGGCATCTGATAACATCCAAGGACTTGTACCTAAGGGGTGCATCTATTAACTAAAGTTGGCATTTACGAAAAATCACTCCTAAGTGCTCCCTTAGCAGCATTTGGCTGCAACTTAACCTCTTAAATTATGTGGAAGCAGTTTGGGGATACTTAGCATTGCCCACATGTTTTTTTTATGATTTAAATAAAAAAAAAATAATGACAGTGAAAAAAGCTATAGGTTGTTGTTGTTCGTCTGAGGTTGTATTTGTACATTACTGAGACCCCTATGATCAGATGATTTTTATTGAGGTTTTACACAAAAACTGGAAGTAAAGGAGGAGGTACTAACTATTAAACTGTACAATGTCCACCAAGAGACCATGAAGTCTGAGATAAGGGAAAGGATATGGGAAAGGAACTGTCCAGGTGTCCTGGTTTTGTCTGAGATACTTGCAAGCATTAATACAGCCTGCCAAGTCAATGGGGTTCTTAAGTTTGGATGCTGATTCTCGCCGGTATGACTTGTTCTTTAATCAGTCAAAGTTCATGAAAAAAGGTGTTAAAAAATCTCAGTCATTCCAGGCACATGAAGCAACCAGCATATGGAACTCAATGACATAATCAAAAACAACTTGATATGCCACCTGGTGCCCTGTGAATAAATAATCAAAGACCTTTCTTGTTTTGTTGGTGAAGGACATGAAATTTGCCCAAGATGAAGAGGAGATTTGATAAAAAAAAAGCTGTTGTACGTGAATTTAAAGAAGGTGACCAAGTGCTTGCTTTGCTCCCTATTACAGGTTCTGCCCTTCAAGCTAGGTTTTCTGGTCCATATATTATTAGTTCTCGATTAAGTAGCACCGATTATGTGATAAAGACACCTGACAGAAGGAGGAAGACTAGTGTCTGCCATGTAAACATGCTAAAACCTTTTCTCTCTCGAAATACTGAGGAGAGTTCTCCAATCACCCCTGTTGCGGTTATCTCCACAGGCATTACACCTGAATATTCCCCGGAATTCGATGGTCTCAATTTGGGTAGAGCATCTGTCCCTTGTGCAAGTTTGTCAAACTCTGTGTGGCTAAGTAAACTTGAGTGCAAACTTGTCCATTTATAAGCTTCCGCCCAGGAAGACATCATTAGGCTCAAAAGGGATCACCCCGCACTCTTTTCAGACACACCCTCGCGCACAACCGTCATCGAACATGACATAGATGTAGGCGAACACCGACCTATTAAACAAAATGCCTACCAACTTAACCCGACCAAACGTGCTATAATGAAGCAGGAGACTGATTATTTGCTTAGAAATCAGCTAGCCATTTCCAGTTGTAGTCCATGGTGCTCTCCCTGTCTTTTAGTTCCAAAATCTGATAATAGTTATCGATTTTGCACAGATTATCGTAAGGTTAACTCTTTTACCAAGGCTGATTCATTTCCTCTTTCCAGGATGGAAGACTTTGTTGACCAGATAGGTCAGTCAAGGTATGTCACAAAATTAGACCTTCTGAAAGGCTACTGGCAAGTTCCACTCACTCAGCGAGCCTCTGAAATTTCTGCTTTTGCTACACCTGATAGATTTCTTCAGTATACAGTCATGGCTTTTGGTTTAAGAAATGCACCTGCTACCTTCCAGCGTTTAATGACACAAGTCTTAGGTGATGTGAATAATTGTGAAGCCTACCTTGATGATGTATTTGTGTTCACAGATACCTGGAATGAGCATCTCTCTGTTTTAAACTGTGTGTTTGATCGCCTCCAGAATGCTTCTCTGACTCTGAAGCTTGAAAAGTGTGAATTCGCTCATGCTACTGTTACCTATTTAGGTAAGCAGGTGGGACAAGGCATGGTTCGCCCGCTGGATGCTAAAGTGCAGGCGATTAAGGCATTTCCAGCCCCTAGGACAAAATGGTAACTCAGACGTTTCTTAGGTATGGCTGGATATTATCTAAGTTTCTGTAGAAACTTTTCAGATGTGGTACTTCCCCTAACAAACCTTCTTCGTGACTCGATCCCTTTTGTGTGGTCTGCTACTTGTCAAGATGCATTAATGCTGTGAAGCTATGGCTGTGCAGTGCACCTGTTCAACTTCCTTCCAACTTGAGGTAGATGCCAGCGGTACCGGGATAGGTGCAGTACTCACCCAAGAAGATGCTCATGGTATCGATCACCCTGTGATCACCCACCTCCCGTAAATTTAATCGTTGCCAGCTTAACTATAGTACCATCGAGTAGGAAGCTCTTGCCCTCTTACTTGCACTTCAGCATTTTGAGGTGTATATTGGATCTAGTTCTGAACCCATAGTGGTGTTAACTGATCACAACCCTCTCGTGTTCTTACAACGTATGACTAATAGTAACCAACGACTCATGCGCTGGGCCATGATTGTGCAGGGATTCACTATTGACATTCGACATAAAAAGGGATCCGAAGCAGATACTTTATCTCGCTGTGAGTCTGAGTAAGGATTGAAATTGATGTTCAATCTTAAGGGGGAGGGTGTTACGTCCCTGACGTATGATATACATATATATATATTATATATTATTTTCTATGTTGCCTGCTCTCTTTGGTGTTTCCCTCTCTCTGTTTGTGAAGCAGGTTTAATTGGCCTCTACCATGGAGTGGGGTCCTGATTGGAGGATCCGTCAGTGGTGTGTGCCTTACTCAAGCCTCCTGTACCTCCATTGGACGAGCACTTCCTGAACCTGTGTACCATACTCCCGCCTCCTGTATCTCCATTGGACAAGCACATCCTGAACCTGTGTACCATACTCCCGCCTCCTGTATCTCCATTGGACAAGCATTTCCTGAACCCTTGTGCCTTACTCCCGCCTCCGGTGTTGCCATTGGACTAGCACTTTGTGTAGCAGTATTTAAACGCCATCCTGCCTGCTGCTCGAGAGACAACTGCTTGACTTTTTATGGTGTTTTGCTTGTTATATTAGAATTATTGTGTATCGACTTTTGCTGGCCTTTTCAACCTCGATTTTTGTTATTGCCCTTTGTACATAACTTTGTATACTGTGTAAATATCCTGTATATAGTGGTAAGTAGGGAGTCGATGCCCTTTTTGTTGTCCCCCCTTTTTCTCCTGGTTATGCTAGTTAGGAAGTTAGTTAAGTTGATGTATTTTGGTATGTTTTTGGTTGTTAGGTTAGGTAGACTTTTGTGACTCTAGTTATTGGGTTTGGTTTATTATTTTGGCATTGTCAGCTCCTGAAGATATTACCACGTTTGTAAATATTTGTATATAGAATTAAACTGCAGTTGATCTCAACACCCCCCCCCCCCCCCCGTTTATTTCCCCATTATCTTCTTTCCTTTGCCTAATTTATTTTATTGTCTGTTGCGGCCTGACCCTAGACCAGGACATGACAGAAGAGAGAGTTATAACAAGCTACTTCGAATAGCTTGGTAGGAAAAATTTATACCTAAAGTTTAAGAATTAATAAGCACTAAGACAAAAGGACTGGCAATTAAAAGAATCACCATCATATCTTTCCAGAAAACCATGGAGCCGAAAGACAAGGAAAGAAGTTTGGCTGTTGAGGTCTGGCAGACAGCAGTTTGGGCAACAGAATAAAGTGGGGACACTTGGAGAACTGGTCAACCGTTATCAAGTTGCAGGTATTCCCCTTCGAGGATAGCAGCCTGTTAATGTCAAGGGGGATGTGTGACAAAGGCTGATGTTGGGTTAAAAGGGCCCTCACAAGTCCTTCAGGAGGGTGATTTGTGGTTTTATTCCTAGTGCAGTGTCGCATGCTGCTATGAAATACATCATATCCTTTTTTAGAAGCTCTTGTAAAGGGGATAGTGTGCAAATCCCTCCAAGTGGAATGCCAAATTGGAACTCTGGCCCTACTCTAATAGCTGGGCAGCTGCAGGAAAATGGTTTTATGGGAGGGTAAAAACTGTCGAGCAAAGGCCTTGGTGTACCTGGACCCTGGGGAAGAAAATGAAGTTGATCCTTAAAAAGCATAACAACCAACGAGCATGGCATGAGTTGAGTCTCTTGGCTGACCTTAAGTTCTCAAGGTTCTTGTGATCTGTCCAGAACAAAAAGGTGTGTTCTGCTCTCTCCAACCAATGCCTCTATTTTTTTCAGGGCAAGCATAAAATCCAGCAGTTCACGGTCTACTATGTCATAGTTGTGCTCGGTCAGAGAGAGGCGATGAAAGAAAACGGAACAGGGGTGGACTTTATTGTCCAAGGGGGACCTTTGAAATAAGACAGCCCCTACAGTAGGTACAGTAGACAAGCGGTATTATACTTTTACCGCCGCGGCGCACAGCGACAGCATTTGGGTTTGTTACTATGTAGGAAATTAAAGGAGGATCAAGATGCTCAACACCCAAAGCCCAAACCTTATTTAAATTTAAATGTAAATGCTTATTGCTGCGCTGTTTGGGGGAGGGACGTGCTGAAGACATTTGGTCTGCTTTGTGTGTGTGTGTCTGTCTGTCTGTCTGTGTTGAGAGGTGAAATAGGTCTTACATATTTATAAAATGCTGTGGATTGGACTTCCGGTTAGAAGCCACATGGAGTTGACTTGTAAGTTAGGTGCTCCGACAATTTTTTTATTTCTTTACTCCCTTACTCGTCTTTAAATGTTGAATTAAATTTTTAGTTTACAATAACTTTATACTCTACCCCACGGTTATTTACTTTTCATCTATAATGGCTACCAGGAGTGTTAAAAGCGGGAAAAAAGACGACACTGCGACCGTTCTAAAAGTCGAGACTATCTCAGCGCTGTTAGATAAACACCGTGAAGCGTTAGCGGCTGAATTTAAATCATTGTTTAGTTTACTGGAAAGTAAGCTGGACCAAATTCGGGCCCAAGTAGAGGACCATGGACAGCGCTTACCTTTACTAGAACTCGCTACAGATGACCTGAGCCAGCATGTGAGTGAGTTGGAAAACATCTGCTCCGGACTTCGGGAAAGTAACTCTAAGTTAACGACCAAAGTCATAGACCTAGAAGGCCGGAGCAGGAGAAAAAACCTGCGTGTCCTGGGTCTTCCGGAGGGTACTGAGAGTGGACTCCCTACCGAGTTCTTCTCGAATTTTTTGTGCGAGGTGTTTGGGAGTGAAACGCTTCCATCCCCGCCTGAGATTGACAGAGCCCACCGCATACCTACATCCAAACCCGCTTCAGGTCAGAGACCTCGGCCGGTCATTCTCCGTGTACACCGGTACCAGGTTAAAGATCTTCTGGTTCAGGAGGCTCGGCGGTTCGTATCGTAGAAGATTACGCTTCCGAAGTTTTAAGCGAACTTGCCAGCGAGCCGAGTATAGAGACGTTATGACTGAGTTATACAACCGTGGACTCCGGCCTTCTCTCCTGTATCCAGCACGGCTCCGGATAACTCTCTCTACCGGACAGAAGAAGTGGCTACGCTCGGTAGAAGAGGCGCAGAAACACATAGACAGTCTGCCGAAAACTACGTAGTGCACTGTAGTTTTATTTTTTAATACTACAACTCCCAGGAAAGTACGCTTGTTAACTTTAAATCTAGCCATGTTCACGTTTTTCCTGGTAAGAGTATTGTGTTAAACACGTGTAGTTGTTGTTACTATTTTTCTATTATTATTTTCTCTGTTTCTAGTTACGTGTGATTTACATGTTTGTTTATTTTTTAGAGTTACAATGTGACGTGGGGGAGGGGTTGTTTTGTGTTTTTCTCCTATTGAGAGATTTCAGTATTGGAGTGGGGAAATGTTTTATTTATATATTTAATTCTTAGTTTTTGTAAACTGTGTCGGAGCAAAAGATGGTGTGGTCTCAGGATATAAGCTGAATTTGCACAAAAGTGAACTCCTTCTGCTAAATAATACAGCACTAACAACTGGTATGCACAATTTTCAAGTTCAAGTTCAAGTCGGCTTTATTGTCACTTCAACCATATACAGTTAGTACACAGTGAAACGAAACAACATTCCTCCAGGACCAAGGTGCTACATGCAACATAAACTTACAACATAAATTAACAGAGAAGCTAAACTAGCTAACTAAGAGCCCAATTCTTCCTTTCAATATAGTGAAAAATGAGGAAACATACAATTACAAGGAAACATAAACACCCTTTTAAAGAAAATTTCATTAGGTTGTTGAACCAAACAAAAAAGCACTTACGACAATGGTCACCACTGTCCATGTCCCTGGTGGGACGCATTAATGCCATTAATATGAGTGTTCTTCCAAAATTTTTATATCTTTTCCAGTCTATACCTGTTTTTATTCCCAAATCTTACTTTGGTGCTTTAGATTCAATTATATCCTCTTACCTTTGGAAAGGTAAACATCCACGATTGAATAAGTCCTTACTTCAAAGATCTAAAAGAGACGGTGGCATGGCTCTGCCTAATTTTTGTTTTTACTACTGGGCAGCAAACATTCGATCTGTCGTCTTTTGGGCATATTTTCATAACCAGCCTAATCGGCCTGCCTGGGTGGAAATGGAGATAAAGTCTGTCAAAAATCTTTCTGTCTCTGCACTCCTTGGATCTGCACTCCCCATCCCCTCAATTAAATCTATCAATAATTTAGTTATTAGGCATACCTTGAGAGTATGGGCTTAGTTCAGAAAGCACAGCGGTCTTCTGGGCTTCTCTCTGTCAAGTCCAATTGTCTCTAGCCATCTCTTCCAACCTTCTTTACATGATTCAGTGTTTCAGAAATGGAACAATAAGGGTATCAAGCTTTGCAAAGATCTGTTTGTTAACCATAGGTTTGCATCATTTGAACAGCTTTCTGAAAGCTTTAACCTACCCAATTCTAATTTTTTCAGATACCTGCAAGTAAGACACTTCATTCGCTCTTTAATACCAAATTTCCCTGAAGCTCCTGATGTAAATATTATAAATAATCTCCTTTGTTTGTCCCCGTTGCGTAAAGGCCTAATATCCACTATTTATGGTGAATTGATGGGTTTGAGTTACGCCCCTTGGTGTAAAATTAAAACTGCTTGGGAGAAAGATTTAAATTTGTCATTGTCAAATCATACTTGGAATTCAATTCTTAAACTTGCCAACTCAACTTCCTTATGTGCCCGCCACTCTTTATTACAGTTTAAGGTTGTACACAGGGCTCATTTCTCTAAACTTAAACTTTCCCGTTTCTATCCAAATATTGATCCTTGCTGTGATAAATGGAAAAGTGGAGAGGCGTCTCTTATTCATATGTACTGGACATGCCCGAATTTGGAAAAATTCTGGAGGGATGTTTTTAAAACCTTGTCGTACATATTGAAATGCAACCTTGAACCAGACCATCTGATCGCTCTCTTTGGTGTCACTGGAGAGGAAGATAAGCGTCTAACTCCTGCTAAACAGCATTTGTTATCTTTTGCGACACTCCTGGCCAGGCGTTCTCTTTTATTCAAGTGGAAGGATGCCACGTCACCCACTCACGCCCAGTGGCTCAGAGATATTATGTCCTGTTTGTCCCTGGAAAAGATTCATTACTCAATCCGTTATTCAGACTTGAAATTTCAGCAGGTGTGGGGGCCCTTCCTTCGCTTTTTTCATATACATTTATAGTTTGATTCCATTCTTATTTAATTGTTTCTGTTTGTTTTCTTTTTTTTTTGCATGCAGAACTAAAAAACTTCCAGCTCCATATTATTATTATTATTATTATGTTTTTTATTTTTTTAGATGCCTGGCGTCTAGCCTTTCTTATACATGTAAAGCTCGCTTGGAGTTACTGTTACCGTTTTTTTTTTAATCGCTGGAATGGAAGAGATGGGAAAATTTCCTTATTATAACATGCCTTGTATTTACTTCGATCCAAGGGGCTCTTAAAGTGAGGAGAGGTGCATTTCAGTTTCTCTGAATGTATAGGTGAGAACAGCTGATTCACACCTGAGGAGGGGTGAATTATTTGCATTTGAATGTTGTCTGACATTGTAAAGCATACACAGTAACACTAAAACAACAACAACCCAGGATAAATAGGAATAAAAGGCTCTGATTATACTGCATAAATATTATTTAGTACAACAAAATTCCTCTGCGCTCTGGAAAACTTTATGCAAGCAGTTGAGCGCTAGTTAGACGTAGGAAATTAAAGAGGAGGAAATAAACAACAATAGCCCACGTTTAGAAAAAAAAATTATTTAGACTATAAAAAAATAATCCTGCATCTATTTTAGGTGTCACAATGACAAAAAAACTATAATATGACTTTTAGGAGCCTGTAATCAATACAAGGATGTAAAGTCCAATCTTTTTTGGCCACCAAGAAGAGGCCTGTCCTGGCAGGGAAGATGACAGTTCAATGATTTACTCATGCCTTTTTTTTCATGTTGGGAGAGCAAATATCAGGATCCCTGGGCGGGAGCTGTGCCTGCCAGGTTGATTGCACAGTAATAAGGTAAGTTCCATATAGATATATGCCTGCCAGAAGAGTGAATGTAAGACACCCAAGCAGAGCTGTGACTGCATAGTCATACGGTTAGTGAGGAGGAACAGAGGCAGCATGGGACTTACTTGAGATCGGGATTGTCAGGTGGAACAGGGAAGAGGTTGGAAAATTCTTCAGACTCCCTATTGCCAGGTGTAGGGCTGAGGTTTAAAATAACTTAAGACATTGGATGGCCTTGAAATTTACATCTCCAAATTTTCAATTATACTATTAGGCTGCTCATATTCATAAAATAATATGCTGGTCAACTAAGATATATGTATATAAATATGGTCTAAGGAGTGTATAAATATATATATATATATATATATATATATATATATATATATATATATATATATATATATATTTTTTTTTTTTTTTTAATACAGTGGAAACTGTACAAACAAACACCAGTTATTTTCAAAGGTAAATTGCAGGTTAATTAGTTTTATTATTATTTCATATTTTGTATTAATTTTTTTATATTTATATTTTTGGGCTGTTCCATTTTTTTTATGGTGGAAATTCATCTTGATATACGAGTGTTTTTGTATACAAGCACGCTTCTGAAACGAATTGTGCTTGCAATCCAAGGTTCCACTGTATTCTTTAAAAGGTAATCTTGCAAGATTAACCAGTACTGTATACGGCGACCATTTATTGGGTACTTTAACCATTAGCAGTTTCTTCTTCTTTACTAAACCGGAGCCATGAAACATAGACAATGAGTAAGAGGGGAAACTTGGAGCAGTTAGAAACAGATGGTTTTAAAAAAAGAGGAAAATCAAGATGTTATTAAATGCAGCATAGAAAAGTCCCCCAAAGTGGATCAGTCACTGGTGCTGCAGGTGAATTGTCCCAGATCATGCTATGTGTCTTTGTCAGCGCATGTGTGTGGATGAGAGAAAAAGAGAGAGAGAGAGAGAGCGAGAGAGAGAGAGAAAGAGAGAGAGAAAGAGAGACAGAGAAAGGTGTCACATCTGAGCCACCTCAGCCCTGGGGAATAAGATCTGGTTCACCGAATTACTGAGCCGCCGCTTTGTCTCCCCCTAGTGTGTCTACGTGTGTACTTGTTCCCCATTAAGGTCTACTAACACCAAATTTAAATCACCTGTGTCTACCTCGTGTGTCACCCTATTTAAACCAGCAGAACCTTATGTATTGTGTCACTAACGCTGTGTGTGTGTGCGTGCGTGCGTGTGTTCCCTCTCCCCAGGGCTGAGCAGTGTCTGCAGGCGGAGGTAAGCACTCTGTTGGAGAGCCTTCTCAAAGGTCAATGTCAAGGCTGAGAGAATAGCCTATGTGTATATTTCAAGGAAGATCTGAGTTATTACTAGTTTCCCTTTTTTTCATGTGAGCCCGCCTGCAGACCCAGCCTGGCGAAACGACCACCGTGTCGTGTATTTTTGTTACTTCCTTTTTTTCTTTGAACTGAGTGATCAATAAATCTGTTATACTTTACCCTGCATCTGCGTTCGCCTGTTTCATAATGCAGGACATGACAAAAGGGAGACATTTCTCTCTCTCTCTTTCACTCTCTTAATTAGTTAACTTTTCTTATAAAGATGTAAAGTGCTACATTGTGTTGTGTAGGATTAAACTCGATGTAAATATTTTAATTACACTGTAAATAATGACATCTTTGGATAATAATATGTCACAGCCCTCACTCTGTGGCTGAAGCTTAGTGATTTTACTCATATCGTCAACAGACAATTGTTTTGAACATGAAAGCATGTGAAATTTGAAGTGTGGCATGAGAAGAACAGTGACTGCACAAGTCTTATTTTCGATGAGTGAGAGTTATAAAGTAAAATACAAAAAATTTATAACACAAACCTTTTGTGGAATCCGAAAGGTGGATCCATTGACTGCTCAGATTTGAAGGACATATCTGTCGGAGCTGGAGATGGTGCTTCAAGCTTTGTTCTGTGTTTAAAATAGAAATATTATTATACTCTTCATTTTCATGTAACATATAATATATATATATATATATATAAGATCTTAAAGGGGCCATACTGGTTTACTCAAAACCTTGTTGTGTGCCATGCACATCCATGCTCTGGAAATATATTTGTAAAAATATATTACTGGCATCTGAAAACGACTCAGGACTTGAGGTTTTAATTAAATGAATTTGGCTTTTACTTAAAATTTGACCTTAGAAAACCCAAAGCATAACCTTTCCTGTGTTTTTACGAAGAAATTTAAAACCTTTATTTGTTTAGTAAACAAAGATAATAAGCTTAAGTTATAAAGACATCAGGGGTAGAACTACACTCTGCAAGTTTAAAGATCTGGGCCTGTATAGGATCTGATAACAGGTCAAAGCTTCTCAGTAAAAAATCGCTCTTAACTGGCCAAAACTGTAGCAATGATGCAATGTGAGAACTCTGGAACGGTGTCCTAGCTGGTCAGGAGCAGTGAGGAAATGGTGTTCAGGCAGAAACGTGCACAGATAAGAGTCATTTTAGCAACATTTACTGACATGCAGCTCTACCTACCAAGCTACCTACCAAGCTCTCGCAATATACTACCAATATTGTGGTGCTGTCAAAACATTAATTAATAATACAGTGGAACCTTGGATTACAAGCATAATTCGTCCCGGAAGCAGACTCGTTTCCAAAACACTCGTAAATCAAAGCACATCTTTCTATAAGAAATAATGGAAATTAAAATAATTCGTTCCACAGCCCAAAAAAATAAATACATAAAAATTATTAACACAAAATATAAAGTAAAAATAAAACAAATTAACCTGCACGTTACCTTAAAAAAAGTAAAAATCTCGACAGATAAGTTTTTCCATTTATGCTCACAGGCGCTGTGTGTGTGTATTTCTCTCTCCTGCGCTGCTGAGTGTTGTGTTGTGTGTTTACACATTAAAGGCGAGAGAGAGAGAGAGAGTGATCCGGCACAGTGTCAAATTACGCGCGCACACACATCACACACACACTGCAGCGCAAGAGAAAGAAAAACACACACACACACACGGATGTTGATTATACCAATAGGAGACCAGCACTAAGACCCAGCTGGGTAGATGATTACCCGCAGCGCAAGAGAGAGAAAAACCGTTGGCTCAGTTGTGATCACGTGACGCTCGGCATCAAATCAAGAAGCGCATGCGTGATACTTGATACTTGGTGGTCGTAAACCAAGACAATGCTCGTTTTCCAAGTCAAAATGTATTTAAAATCGTTGCTTGTCTTGCAGAACACTCGTAAACCGAGGTTTCACTGTAATCTATTTCCCACTTCTTATGCACAATGGCAGGACAAATGAGCTAGGTTTTTTTTAAATCTGGATAAAAATTTGTGAATATGTGGATTTTAAGGAGTTGGATTTACCATCTTCCCATGTATTTTGACATTTTCAGGTGAGACATTGAAGCTCATCATTGTTTCATTGACTTTCCAATTTCACCATCGAAGATGCCTTGTGAGGACCTGTTACTTTTGGGATTACAACAGAATTCTTTAATAGCAAAACTTTATAATCAACTGCTCCCTTTTGATAAACTCGTACTTAATTGAAATTAAAACAAAATGGGAAGATGAATTGAAAATAGTGTTTCCAAAAGTGTGGTGTAAAGGGGAAATCGATAGAGCTAAATTTTACCCAAGTATTAGTGACAACTATGACAGATGTTATCATTCACCTTGCAATTTAAGTCACAGTCTTCTTTTGTCCATTGTTACGTAAGTTCTGGTGTGATTACTACAAAACTATGTCTGCAATCTTAAAAATAATAGTGATGTAAATCTTAAAATTAACATCAGTATTATGTTAAGATTACAGACGTAGTTTTGATGTAATGTTACCATTAATATCGACATTTGCAGTAGTGTAACAATTTTAATTTATCTCAGTACAACACAAAACAAGAAGATATTTTGGCCTTTACATCTTGGATAGCAAGGTGCTGTCTGTTAATTCTCTGGGAAATCAGCCCACCAACTGTATCTCAGTGTATTAAGGACGTGCTTTTTCATTTATTTTTTTTTAAATGTGTCGTAATCTTGCAATATTTATCAGTAGATGGCAACCATTTATTGGGTACTTTAACTATTTGCAGTTCCTCCCCCTTTACTAAACCCCTTTCATTCTTTCTTTTCTTTGTCTTTTCTTCCTTTTTTTATTTATTTGGATAAGCTGTTTATTTATCTATTTTTCTTGTTTGTTTACATTTTGTTGGTTATTTCTGTTTATGTCTATTTACCTCTGTAGTATTTTTAGATTTTTATGTGAAAATTTTTATTAAATTTCAAATATATTTTAGGATTTTAGCATAGTTTCATGTCCAGTTTTCAGTAAGTTTAGTGTCAAATACCCAGAAGGCCTCTGTGAAAGAAGAAAAGAAAAAAAGAGCAGGGTCTGCAGACACTTAAATTGGGGAAGTAGAAAATACATGGGCAGGAGGCAGAGACAGATTTAAAACAAAATGTCAATAAGTAAAAATATGACCTAATATAATATCTAAACTAACAATATACTAATATTACACATTTTATATTATTATACTTTTTTCTAAATCTAGTAGAAAACTCTAGAAAACTTAGAATGTGACCAAGGAGCATGACCTAAGGAAGACCCAAGGACATAAAGAGAAAAGATAAGGAACTGTAAGGGAGACATACAGTAGTGCAATGGAAAAGTAGAATAATTTTCGAATTTGCTTTTTTTTGCCAGAATACAGAACATAGATGGTCTTTAGATTTTTAGGAGAAATCTATGATTAGAACACAATGCCTACAAAATAAATTAACAACAGCAACAACCAAACAAAAGTAAACCTAAGATCATATAATACTAACTTTATAGTGATGTTAAAACTAAACCCATATTACTACAACTAACGCTATTACTCTATTACACCATATAACCAAAGCTGATAATGATTGTGTTCGTAACAAAAAATCCATATAGTATGTGCATTTTGTCAATGATTAAATCAAATCATATAGGTTAGGTATAAATCCATATATGTAGATGCATATTGTCAATGATTAAATCAAATAATGTAGGTTAAGGAAAAAAATATGATTCAAGAATAGAATAATATTGTAAGTCAAAACGTCTTAAAATTATTAAGGATCAAAGTGAAATACTTTAATGGACTCTAATAAAATAATCCTAAATTTTAATTATAAATAAGTTCAACTATTATATGGGAATATAATCTTGAAATTATAAATGGATAATAAATATATAATCAATAAAATAATAACTGACTTTAAGCATATTAAGGACAGGTGAGACATGACGGTAGTGAGATAATGGGGAGAAAAGTACAGAATTAGGAGTTACCACACCACTAGGCCAAACAAATTAACATAGATCAACAAGGAGGTGCAACAAGGTAGTGGTTCGGTATATAAATCATCTGAAATTAGGGAAGAGGGGAATTCTTTGAGGGCTTTGTGGGGGTGTCTGTCTTTCTGTATGGTACAGAACTGTCTATTTACATTTGTCTTTAATACATTTTTTGCTTTTTCTCTATTCAAAGTTGTTTGATTTTTGTTTCAAATTTGGTAAAATAAAAAAAATTGCCACAACAATGGAAAAGTTGTAGTACCATGTTTTTTTTTTCTCATTCTCTATTATACTGTATTTGTCAGGTTTGATTTGGTAGAAGAGTTATATAGTTTTGATTGTATAATTATAAACGCTTTTCCTAATAAAGAAGATAAAACATAAATTTGGCATCAAAACCATCTCCTTACCTCACATTACCTCCACTCAAGATACTTGGCCGGTGCATTGACTGGCTGCTTTCCATAGAGGAGTATGAAAGAGCTGGTGATGTAAGTCTCTCCAGATATACATTCCTGCTTAGAGATATAAACAATCTGATCAGTAATTATCATTTTATATAACATTAAAAAGTCAATAATTTGTTAACATGATAAATGTATACATTTTAAAAGTATATATAGAAAGTTATTGGCAAAAAAAATTTTGGTCAAAAGTGTAGACTCCCCAGAAATTAGGTGGAGGTGGAGAAATTAGCCTTAGTGACATCATACACAAATATTACAACTTAAAGCAAAATTACTTTCCGATACAGAAAATATAATTGTATGAAGGGAATGTGGTAGTGCAGGTGGAGACAGATAGGTGAGGCTGAAATCTAATGCGTAATGCTTTTCACCTGTAGCTCATTTTGAAGTTGATTTATCTTTGTTAGTTCTATATGAGAAAGAATCCTGGAGAGAACACTGAGCTGGAAAATAAAATTCACTATCGAGACTTACTATACATCCTGCTTCACATTCTTTGGGTCACAAATCTTTCACCAGGCCAAAATTATGTCCCAGAAAATACAAAAAAAAAACAAGGATTGTTTTAAACTCTCTGAGGGCGAGACACAGACATGAGACATATATCTACAGTATAGAAAGCTTGAAGTGTCTACTTTTAAATGTAGTAAGTCGTGTTAAAACCAAATATTGTTTGATAAAGTATGAAACCAACTAATTTCACAGTCTATTTTCACAGTCTGATCTAATTATTTTGAATGCCACAAGCTACTTTGGCTTTGTTATTACAATTGTCCATGTGAGACAAGCACGACATGTAAACACCCATCCCCACATACTGCCTTGTTTACAGATACCTGTCTTCGGTGCAAAGTAACAAATGAAGTGTAAATGCTTGAAATGTTGTAAATGCGTGGGGTCTACAGCCAATCAACAAGTATTTATGCATTCTATGGGCCATCAGCAGATATAGACACATAGGCTATTGTGTGAACATCAATTGCCCATCGGTTTGCTTTGGACAATGTATGCTAACCTTTTAATTTTTGTAAAAAAAAAAAAAAAAAATTGGCACGTGGCTGCACCACACTTGCCCTCAACAGCACCTCGCACAGGGACACGCAGGTGTCATTCAGTTCTCAGTTCAATCAAGAATCATACCGAGTACGTGCACAGACATATGATAAATATGTAATTGAGTTTACATTGTAAACACCAAAAATTGCTATCTTTGTTATGCATGGCCCTAAAATGACTGAAAATGATAAAATATTAAAATATGTATATTACTTTGTTACCTGAGTCTATTTAAACTGTTTTTTTGTTGTTGTTGTTGTTGTTGTTGTTTTTTAGAAAGTGCTGTGTCAACTCTGTGCCACAACACCAACACTCAGGCTTCCAAGGCAACTGCAAAGGGCCACAAATATAAACGGACAGATGTAAGCATCAATGAGATGTACGCTATATTGAACAAATTTTTTACAAGGCCATGGTGAAGCTGAGCTCCATCAGTGATTACTGGCAACAGAGCGGTGTTTTCGCTGTGCCTTTTCCAGCTACAGTTATGACAAGGGATAGATACTGGACAATTTCTTGAAATGTGCACATGAGTCACCCAGATGCAGACAAGGAGAATAACAGAAAGAGGGGCACAGCTGAACATGACCGTCTATTCAGGGTTAAACCTCTTTTCGACATGCTTGGAAAGCTATCTATCATCCTAGAAGTAATTTAGCTGTGGATGAGAGAATGGTGGCATGCAAAGCACACACAGGAATGATATAGTACATGAAAGCCAAGCCAAACAGGTGAGGTTTCAAGTTGTTTGTTCTTGCAGACTCCTCGAATGGATACACTGTGGACTTTTCTGTGTACACAGAAAAGAACATTTTTCCTACAGACCATGGACTACGATGTCCTACGATGCTGTGACATCTCTTTTGGACCATACATATCTGGGTTCTGGGTACAATGCGTACATGGACAAATTTTATACAAGCCCCAAGCTCCTGAAAATTTTTTTGCATATGGTTTGGTGCATGTGGGACTTACAGAGACAACAGGAAGGGCTGTCCCCAGAATGCAGATAATTCACTATCTAAAAAATCTGCCAGGGTGTCATGCACACTCGGAACGCGACCGGCACTAGGACCCGGAAGTTAAGCGGTCGCAAACCAGGAAGTATAAAAGAGGTAAACAAACCATAGCACCTCGCTCAGTCATTGAGTTTTGCCGATGCCACGTCTGATTCCTGCTTCTAACTGTGAGTACTCACCTTTTTGGTTTCAATTCCTGATCGAGTGTGTATTTATAGGACGCGGGTTAGATTGTGTCTTTCCCTTACTCCCCATCTGTGAGAGTCCTTAGACTAAAAGCGTGATTATCCTGCCTACTCGTGTTTCATCCGCGTTTGGGTTTACCATTCACGCTACAAAGGGCTAACCGCTAAAGCTACGTCTTCTGGTCATCTCAGGTTAGTTCTTGACAGAATGACTGAGCCTTCCGCGGTGAACCCAGCGGATTACGCGCACCTCTGCGATGTGGTTGATCAGCATGCCAAGCTCATCAACACGCTAACCGGGGAGATCGCTAATCTGCGCCGGGACCTCCAAGACGTCGCGGCCTTGCGCCGCGAGGTCGCGGAGCTCCGGCGGGAGAACGCGGATCTCCGGGCGGCTGTGGATAGCGCGGCTAGCCGGTCTCCCGTCGCGGCGGCCGCGGCGCCGCACCAACCCCCCCCCCCTCCTTCTGATGTATTTTTGGCACTTCCGGATAAATGGGACGGCACGGACGGGAAGTGTAATGTGTTTCTAACAGCGCTTGACTTGGTGTTTGAGTTCAATGCCACCAGGTACTCCACCGATCGGCTACGCATCGCGCTTCTGGTCTCGTTGCTATCCGGGCAGGCAGCTGAGTGGGCCACGGCAGTTCTCCGGGCGGATTCAGACACCGCGCACTCATATAACGAGTTCACCCGCCAACTCAGACTCACCTTCGAACACCCAGCGGGCGAGGTGGAGACCGACACCAAGCTCTACCATCTGCGGCAGGGAGGATCGTCCGTGAGCCGGTACGCTGCTGAGTTCCGGACCCTCGCTGTGCAGACCGACTGGGGAGATGCCGCGCTCCGGACATCCTTCTACGAGGGACTGGCTCCACGTATCAAAGACGAGCTCGCCGGGCGAGAGCTTCCTGCTACCCTGGAGGGGATGATCCAGCTCTCCCTCCGTATCGATCAACGCATCCTCTCTCGCCCGAAGCCAGCCCCTAGGACCCTGCCGCCTGCACCTACCTTCTCCTACACCACGCCACGACCACCTACTGCTTTCACCACCTCCACTACTGGACCTATCGGATCTCCACCTCCTGCCGTGGTTGACACCGGAGCCGGGGAACCCATGCAATTAGGACGCGCCTCCCTGACCGTGGCGGAACGCGAACGACGGTATCGAGAGGGGCTGTGTGCCTACTGTGGGTCGGCGGCGCACCACCGAGCTACTTGTCCAATTCGCCCGGGAAACGCGCAGCCCCGGTGAGTGGAAGGAGAGACTCACCGGGCCCCCTCCACCTCTCCTCCACAATCGACGCCACCATCTCACGTTTCACGGTTCAGGTAAACCTCCAAATTGGCCACAAACGAGTTCGAAGCGCCGCGTTCATCGACTCCGGTGCCGCGGGTAACTTCATTGACTCTAATTATGCCAAAGATTTGGGGGTGAGGACTGAGGCGTTATCCCAGCCGGTAAACATCACTTCGGTCGACGGTCGGCCCTTATCATCCAGCCCTATCACCCATCAGACCCAACCCATCACGCTCGCCATAGACCAACACCAGGAGCAGATCCAATTTCACCTTACCACCATCTCATCACCGCCCATCATCCTCGGCTATCCCTGGCTGTTACAGCATGACCCGATCATTTCGTGGACCCGGAACCGGATTCTCCAGTGGGGGCCGACCTGCACCGAACTCTGCCTACAGGCACGGACTGGGACGTGTTCCAGGGAGTCCGAGGCCCCCGACGTCGACACCAACGCCATCCCTATCGCCTATCGAGACCTGGCTGAAGTTTTTTGTAAGAAACGCGCCACCCATCTCCCGCCTCATCGCCCTTACGACCTGGCGATAGAACTTCAGCCGGGCTCCGTCCCTCCCCGCGGCCATCTCTATTCGCTATCCACCTCGGAGACGCAGGCGATGGAGGAATACGTCACCAACGCCCTCCGTCAGGGAACCATCCGGCCATCCACCTCGCCTGCCGCCGCGGGGTTCTTCTTCGTCAAGAAGAAAGGGGGCGAACTTCGCCCATGTGTCGACTATCGGGGGCTAAACAACATCACCATTAAGAACAGACATCCACTACCACTCACCAACTCAGCCCTGGACGCCCTTTCTGGTGCCACCATATTCACCAAGTTGGACCTCCGGAGCGCCTACAACTTGGTGCGCATCAGAGAGGGTGATGAGTGGAAGACGGCTTTCATCACACCCACCGGACATTATGAGAGCCTGGTCATACCATTTGGACTCTGCAACGCACCCTCGGCCTTCCAACAATTCATAAATGACGTCCTCCGAGACATGCTGGGCCGATGGGTGTTCGTCTACCTGGACGACATCCTCATCCACTCCCGCCACCTGGAGGAACATATCCAACACGTACGTGCTGTTTTAAAGAGATTGCTCGCTCACCAACTGTACTGCAAGCTGGAAAAATGTGCTTTTCACCAGCACTCCACCACGTTCCTGGGTTTTGTCATCTCGCCCCAGGGTGTGGCCATGGACCCGCAGAAGCTAGAAGCTGTACGTCACTGGCCCTTACCCAGGACACTCAAACAGCTTCAGCGGTTTCTCGGGTTTGCGAACTTCTATCGTCGCTTTATCCGGGGCTACAGTACAGTTGCAGCACCATTGACCACATTGACCAGGCCCTCACCTCACCCATTTCAGCTCAATCCCACCGCCATCTCAGCCTTCAAGGAACTCTGCCATCGTTTCACCACCGCCCCGATTCTTCTTCATCCGGATGCCAATAAACCCTTCGTTGTGGAGGTGGACGCGTCGGATGTGGGCGCCGGCGCGGTTCTCTCCCAGCGAGGTCCAGACCAGAAACTGCACCCTTGCAGTTTCTTCTCCAAAAAATTTGACCCCACTCAGCAGCGATACGGGGTAGGGGACCGCGAGCTGTTGGGCATAAAGTGGGCTTTGGAGGAATGGCGTCACTGGCTCCAGGGCGCCAGTGAGCCATTCATCGTCTGGACCGATCACCAAAACCTGATCACCATCAAGAACCTTAAGCAGCTCAATCCACGACAGGCACGGTGGGCACTATTTTTCGAACAATATAATTTCCATCTTTCTTACCGTCCGGGGTCGAAGAACACCAAAGCCGACGCCCTATCACGCCAGTATGAGGACGACCTCCCCCGGACGGAACCCGTGCCTGTCATCCACCCATCCCGAATCCTCGCACCCCTCCACTGGGATTTGGAGACCAGGGTCCGCCAGGCACAGGCGGCGGAGACCGAACCGGCAGGTGTGCCGCCTGGACGACTCTACGTACCCCAACAGCTGCGAGCGGAGGTTCTCCAATGGGGGCATTCGTCCACCATCGCCGGACATTCTGGGGCGCGACGAACCTTATCATTTATCCAACGAGCGTTCTGGTGGCCCTCCTTGAGGAGAGACGTCCGCGAGTTCGTTCAGGCGTGCCCGGTGTGCGCCAGGGCAAAAGACACAAACCAACCAACTCCAGGAGAACTCCAACCACTCCCAGTTCCTCGACGGCCCTGGACGCACATCGCCCTGGATTTCATCACGGGCCTGCCGGTTTCAGAAGGTAAGGACACCATTTTAACCATCGTTGATCGGTTCTCCAAGGCCGTGCACCTGGTGGCCCTAGCCGGACTCCCATCAGCTAAAGACACCGCAGAATTGATTTTGGAACACGTAGTCCGACTGCATGGGTTCCCAAAGGACATCGTCTCGGACAGAGGGCCCCAGTTCACAGCCCGGTTCTGGAAGGCCTTCTGCCGTCTGATCAATTCCACCTGTAGTCTGTCGTCCGGTTACCATCCCCAGACTAATGGTCAGACGGAACGGACCAACCAACAATTGGAGCGCTACCTGAGATGTTTCGTGTCCGATCGCCAGCGCTCCTGGGCCCGCTACCTCAAATGGGCCGAACTGTCCCACAACCTACACGTCTCCTCAGCCACCAACCTAAGCCCATTTGAGGTGTGCCATGGTTTCCATCCTCCCATGTTCGACCATCAAGAACCGGAGGTTGACGTACCATCGGCCCAACAGTTGGTCCGTAGGTGTCGGCAGATATGGAATCAAGCGAATCGCGCCATCCAGCGAGCCAACACCAGCTACGTCGCCCAGCATCGCCGCCGACACCCACCGGGACGGTTGTACCACGTAGGTGACAAGGTATGGCTATCAACTAAAAACCTCCATCTGCACACCGAATCAAGAAAACTATCACCAAGGTTCATCGGACCATACCGCATCACGTTACGGATTAACCCTGTCACCTACCGGCTCCAGCTGCCTGCGGCGCTCCGGATCCACCCAGTCTTCCATACATCACAGCTAAAACCCTTCATCACTTCACCTCTGGTTCCACCCACCCCCCCTGCTCCTCCTCCCCGAATCATTGACGGCGGTCCCGCTTACACCGTGCGACGAATCCTCGATTCGCGACCTCGGGGCAGGGGCACCCAGTACCTGGTCGATTGGGAAGGCTACGGCCCCGAGGAGCGATCTTGGGTCCCAGCACGGTTCATCCTCGATCCTGAGCTCATCCGGGACTACCGTCACAGGGTATCCTCCACCTCAGGACCGTCTGGAGCCGGTCCTGGACAGGGGGGTACTGTCATGCACACTCGGAACGCGACCGGCACTAGGACCCGGAAGTTAAGCGGTCGCAAACCAGGAAGTATAAAAGAGGTAAACAAACCATAGCACCTCGCTCAGTCATTGAGTTTTGCCGATGCCACGTCTGATTCCTGCTTCTAACTGTGAGTACTCACCTTTTTGGTTTCAATTCCTGATCGAGTGTGTATTTATAGGACGCGGGTTAGATTGTGTCTTTCCCTTACTCCCCATCTGTGAGAGTCCTTAGACTAAAAGCGTGATTATCCTGCCTACTCGTGTTTCATCCGCGTTTGGGTTTACCATTCACGCTACAAAGGGCTAACCGCTAAAGCTACGTCTTCTGGTCATCTCAGGTTAGTTCTTGACACAGGGATCCATCAGATGGATTCGGGATGGGCCTCTTGTATTTGTGAAGAGAAGTATCTGTCTGTTCTACCATTCATTCTGCTTATACTGGGGATATTATGCAGAGAAGGGTAAAATCACAAGATACATGGATGACAAAAACATTTCCATGTCCTGCACCTGTGACTGCCTACAATCAGCACATGGGGGGGCGTTGACCTGTCTGATCAGCTGTTGCAGTATTACACAACACAGCACAAAACTATGAAGTGGTACAGAAAGTTTTTTTACCCCTCTTGGACATTGCTGCCACGAATGCTTTTATAGCTTTATACCCCTATCTCACCTATGCAGTTTGACTCATGGTGAGATGCGGAGTTAGGCACCGTGAGTCGCCGCGATTGCCCGCCGATGTTCCGCTAACCTTTCGCGAAGTTCTGTAAGGACTGCTAGGACCGGCAAAAAAATGTAACATGTTTAGTTTTTCCCGCGGAAAGATGGAAACGTACTCACAGCGCCAAAAACCAGCGGTGAATCATGATGAACCGTACTTATGGCCACCGCGCGAAACCGCGTAGGTGAGATAGGGGTATAATACAGAGCTATATGGTAACTTGTCCCATAAAAGCTGTTTGGTGTATCACAGAAAGCAACACCAAAACAGACCAATAGTGACAATATACAGTACCAGTTCCAGGTATGGAGATATCCTCAGCTGACAGGAATATGGCCACTGCTGGTCGCTGTTGCTGTGTGCATTGCAAAGCAGTGCACAGTAAAAGGCATTTAACTCCATGGAAATGCAATAGGCATGCAATGTTCACTCATGTCTTTAGATGAACAGAAACTGTTTTCAAGAGGGGCACAAAGATGTGTGACTGTGTTTAGGTGTGTGTGTGTGTGTGTGTGTGTGGTCTGTTGACCACCTCCCACTGACCACAAGGCTGCAAAGGTCATCAGTGTCCCTTTCTCCTCCTTGATGCCCTGAATTTCGTACCACTACATAAAAACTTACACATAACACAACATGTATTTATGTACAACACATCATGTAAGTGAGTAGGTGCCGCATAGATGGGTAAGTGGGCTTTTACAAACCACCTGCCTTCTGTAATACTCTCGTCTTTCCCTGTGTATACTAAACACAATTGATTTCATTGCATTGTCTCTGTTTGCACTGTTTTGCCTTGTTTTTGAGTCTTTGAGTCTTGTTACATTGTTTCTTTAGGCTGCCTCACATCATTCTACCTTGATGGGAGAACATTAGCCAGTGGGGGAGTGTCTTTTGTCTCTCCAGGTGTGAATTGCATAAATATTCATGGACCTTGTCACTCTCACGCATACAGCAGTAAATCATTGTAATGTTTTCTGTGAATGAGAGAATAGAATAATTTTCACATAATCGTGAAGTAAATATTCTAGCCTACAAGACTGGTTACTCAAAAGTCTTATTCAGGCCCATGCAGTGTGTTTTTTTTTTTTGGACCATATTTCAGTTAAATGTTTTCCCAAAAAACGTACTAACCACGCATAATATTTTTTTCTTAAAAAACGCAAGCATGTACATCCATCTTTCTCACATACTATTGTTGCTTTGTTGCATTATAGCTGAAATAAGCACAAATGTCAGGGCATTTCAAAACATCTCAGGGGCCCCGAAATCACCTTAGACCCCAGAGAGATGGTTAAAAACAATCCTATTTAACCAACATTTATAACAGGACTACCAACTTTTTAGAAAAGTTTAGACTAAGATCCTAAAAGTACGGGCATTGGTTCTGTGCATAGATTAGATTAGATAAAAAAAAAAACATTAGATTCAACATTGTCATTGTGCAGAGTACATGTACAAAAAATATATTACACAAACCTTGTGTGGAATCCGAAAGGTGGATCCATTGACTGCTCAGATTTATAGGACATATCTGTCGGAGCTGGAGATGGTGCTTCAAGCTTGGTTCTGTGTTTAAAATAGAAATATTATTATAATATTTATGTTCATGTAATGTACAGTATATATTAATTTATTTAATCTAAAGGGGGCCATAACGCATTTTTTTACTCAAAAACTTGTTGTGTGCCACGAACATCCATGCTCTATATTTGTAAAATATATTACTGGCATCTGATTACATCCCAGGACTTGTACCTACTGTAAGGGGTGCATCTATTAACTAAAGTTGACTTTTACTTAAATTTTTACCTTTTTTAACCCAAAGCATAACCTTTCCTGTGTTTTTAGGAAGAAATATAAAACCTTTAATTTTTTTTTAGTAAACAAAGATAATAATCTTAAGCTATAAAGACATCAGGGGTAGAACTACACTCTGCAAGTTTAAAGATCTGGGCCCATATTGACAGTACAAAGCGTCTCACAGAAAAATCGTGGCCAAAACCTCAGCAGTGATGCAATGTGAGAACTCTGGAGGTGACCTAGCTGGTCAGGAGCAGTGAGGAAATGGTGTTCAGGCAGAAACGTGCACAGATATAAGTTATTGTTGCAACATTGACTGACATGCAGCTCCTAAAAATGCATGTGAACAAAAAATTTTATACTTTTTTAAACACTTGACATGCAACAGGTCCGTTAATTAATATTTCATATGCTGTCTTCACAGATGACTGCTGCGTTTTCTTTTTTTTTTTAGTAACAGCATGCTGTGAAACTGGGTTTGATTTGGGTTTGTCGGAAATAATAAATTAAACTTTTAAAATATTCACTTATGTAAACCAAAAAAAGTATCACATCATGCATTATCACAGGATGCAACATTGGTCTTCGATTTAATATATACATATAGTATTATTTATGTTTGTGTTTTTGTTAGTTTTTCGGCTGCATATGTAAGCATATAATTGTTTTTTAGGAAAAACAACTAATAATTAACTCACCTAAGGTCTGGCATGGTCATCCTTATCACTCATCTGAACAGTCGACTGGTCACTCCTGGAAGAAGGAAGTTTCTAAAATATACACAAAGTTTACTGTTATTACATTACTGAGCTAATAAGGTGACCGCCATGTAATGGGTACCGCTATGTTTGAAACTTTTCAGCAACATGAACAACAGCCTGTAGATATTTCTACAAACACCGTGTTCAAACAACAGTTTGGTATGTGGCTCATGAGGGGTTTATCCCTGAAAGGTCAAATATCCTTATCCAAAACTAAAGGCTTATCAATGCTTAGTCTACCCACACAAAGTATAAAATGTCCCAAATTCCTTTATTAAACACACACTCCATTACTTAACGTTGTGTGAAAAAAAGCCTCATTTCTTAAATATAAATATCTAATACAAAAAATTGTGTCTGGAAAAACTGGTGGCATTAAATTCTTTCTCAAATGTGATTTTTGATGAGAACAAACTTCTTACTTAAATTCCAGTTTTTTACAGGCAAGCACTTTTATGTTGGCTTCTTAATTATAAAAAACGCCCCACACCCCCTTTTTAAATATTTTTCTATGACAACTGTGTTTTAAAAAAATAATATTCTCTCTGTTTCACTGTTGGTAAATGACAATGGTCACTTGCTTACTTGGAACCCTTGAAGAATTTTAATATCCCATTACCTGCACTAGGATACAGTATAGTATTTAATGCTGTATTATTGGTACAAGGCAGCATTGTAGATTAAAAAAAAAGTCAATGCTTAATACTCTTATTGCCTTAAATATCAACAAATATAATAAATATTTATTTTAAATACTTATTTCCCACCATAAATTACTTATGAATTATTTAAAAATCCTACAATGTAATTTTCTTTTTTTTTATTTTTTCTCTCATAGTTGATATATATCTATGATGAAAATTACAGGCCTCCCTCATCTTTTTAAGTGGGAGAACGTGCACAATTGGTGGATGTTTTAGTACCCTTTTTGCCCCACTGTATGTATATATATAGTTACCATTGTGTTACATACTGTGGCGTGGGCGGGGCGGCGGCTGACGACCAGCATGCCAGCACTGGTTTTGTGTGTTCACCCTGTTGGGGAAAGGTGTTTGGGGTAGTGGCTTCGGCCCTGTTTGTGTGTGGAGGTGTGTGTGACCTTTTGAATGTGCTCCTGTTCATGCTTAGGCTGAATTGGATGTAGGTTCTCGTGTGAATGTGCTGCTCATGCCATACATGCTGTGTACAAAATAAAGTACTCCCAGCCATTGCATTGGCCAGCAATTAAGCTCACTCGTCTCTCCAACGTCCTTTCCAGCAGTAAAATGTTACATTGGTGACACGGCGACCAAAGCGGAGCAGCGAGATAAAGATCCCAGCACTGGATCTCGGGGCGGAGCCCAACGTTGACGCTGCGCAATCGCCGGAGCAAGCTACAGCTCCGTGCGAAGCGACCTGCAGCTGTGCCTTCCTTCCTACAACGGCGCCGTTGAACCCCACGCATTCCTCGCCCAAGTAGAGCTAGCCACCGACTCTGCGGGCTGGTCCCCGGCAGAAACAGCCGTCCAGGTAGCTCTCTCGCTGGAAGGCGACGTGCTCCGGCCGCTGAAAGACCTCCGGACTGATGAATGGAAGGACTAGGCAAAGCTACGGGAGTCGCTCCACCCGATTTGGTGCGGGTGACCGTAAGGAGCGTGCGAGGAGCTGGCGGTCCACCGGGGCTATCCGGAATTCAAGCGCGACGGGAAGAGCTAGCTCGTCGCGCATTTGTCCGGGGACTCTGACCACCACGGCTCCGCGAGCACATCAGGTTAGCGGCACCAGCTTCCCTTTCCGAGGCGCTGCGCGAGGCCGAGCGCGCTGAGCCCATAATGCTGGAACATCCGAGCGACCGCCCGCAGCTCAGTGGCGCTGAGTAGGTGAACCTAGCCGAGGACAGGGGTACCCGTCGCGGCTAGGCAATGAGCAAGTCTCAGAGGTTTCACGGCGATGCCGAGGCACGGGTCCTCAGAACTACCATTGCAACGTCCTCAGGCCTGAGGGACAGCATACGCCAGCAGCCACTAAACTAAGGGGAAGCCGCTTCCCACAACCGTTCTTGCTCCCACAACTGGTGGATTCAACTTCCGTTCTAGACATGTAGGACATCGCACTGGGATTTACGTCAACTGTGTGCTGGACGGCGTCTTGCTGCGGGCGCTCAGGGACACTGGCTCCACTGTTTCACTGGTGCGCTTTGGATTACTTGGACAAAGCGAGCGCGTTTGCAGACTGCCTGATCCCGCCTTCAACATTCGCACCGTTACAGGGGGCTACGTGAAGGTACGGGCGTGTCGCACGGTGCGAGTCCAAATAGGTGAGCCTTTGTGGAGAATATTGAGGAGGACTGCATTTTGGGGTTGGACATTTTGGAGAGATGGGGTGCGGTGCTGAATTTGGCTAACGGAACTCTGCGTGGTAACTTCGGGTTAGCCAGATTGCTAACACCCAAACCACAGCCAGACATGTTAGTAGCACACACCCAGGGGGGGGGGGAACTTCCAGTAGCAGACCGAGCGGAACACCTACACGCTAACGCCGGCGCTTTATCCTGACGGCCAGGCAGCAAAGTGCGTGGTCGGTACTGCGAGCAATTGGAGCACCGTGGCGACGTAGAACCCTCGACTCCGTACATTCTCTCCGTGCAGTCCTCCAGGCTCTCCGGCGGTGATCAGCCATCCAAGCCAGCGTGCAGCCGAGTTACTGCATCACCCAGAGCATCACCCGTAGTTGCTTTGCCGGTGTCACAGCTGGACCGTGATCTGCTCATCGTCAAGCAGGAGAAGGGCTCCACCCAGCGCTCGCGGGCACCTCTGCAGGACTTTCGGGTGGGGGCACCTATGGAGCTTATGGGCGTGGACACTCACAGCCGGGGGCGAGATTTTACTACTGGAGAGCAGGTATGGGTGTGTTCCTTGTTTTGAGATTGTTCGAAAAACTGTGGTTTGGTTATTTGCAAGAGTTCGTAATGTTACTGTAGGACAAAATGGTGGTGTATGTGCAGTGGGGACGTAGTACGTGTGCAGGCCCGGACTGGCCATCAGGAGCACCGGGAGGATTCCCTCGTGACATTGTTACGTTATGTTAACTCCGCGTCCCCCCAGAGTGGCAAAGTGTTTAAACAGACATGCTAGGATGGTTTTCACGGGGGTGGGGTTAAGAAAACTTATCTCGATGGGGAAACCAACTTTGACACAACACCTGTGTTTTTTTTACCGCTAAGTGTATAAAAGCCGCGCCCCTACAATCTAACCGCGGCTTGATGACTAACCATGTGGTCTGACTTTTCTGTATGGAACTTCAGTGAATCATATAAAAAGCTCTGAGTCAACAGCAGCCATATTCCCAGATCAGTATATATAGATATATAACCTGTTTTATATCTGTATGTGTCTTTGTTATAGAGTATTTATAGAGTATTTACCAGAGGTGGGACAAAGTCATTGTTTGGCAAGTCACAAGTAAGGCTCAATTCATTGCCCTCAAGTCCCGAGTCAAGTCCCGAGTCAAGTCCCGAGTCAAGACAGGCAAGTCCCGAGTCAAGTCCCAAGTCAAAGCCAACAAGTCTCAAGTCAAGTCCGAAGTTCTACGGTTTGACTTTCGAGTCTTTTCAAGTCTTTTTAGCAGAAAAATAAAATGTATACAGATTATGTATGGTTGTAAGATCTGTATTTATTAACCAAACCTTTTTTTTATGAAAGAACATTGCTCAGATACATAAAAATACAAATGTTAGTAAATGCTAGTAGCAATGTAAAATGGTAGCACATGTTCTCAATGAAGTAGGCTACTTCATACAAACAATAACGTTGTTTTCTTCACATAACATTAAAGAACTTTGCTCCCTACCTTGTGTGATACACTCACGTAGGCTACCTCATACAAACAATCCGGTGCTGTGTCGAAGTTGGTTCCCCCATCAGGATGCGTTTTTTTAGCCCCACCCCCGTGAAAAGGCCACAGGGAACGCGCATTTAGGAGAAGGCTCGCCCACGAAAGGTTATGCGCGGACCACTGAGATTCTACAGAGCGCGGTAAAGAATAAAAAGGACAGTTAGTGTTTTTTAATCCCTGATCCTGATCCCTAATCCTTTTTTAATCAGTGGTCCGCGCATATAGCCAATTTTTTATAGCCAAACGAAGCTACCTTCGGTATCATTTCGTGAACTGGCGCGTTCACGTTGTTGTCACGTGTTGGACGCTGTCGAATCAAAATAATCTACGGTACTTTGATTGGATGTCGTGCCGAACGCGCGCATGCTCTCTGTCACACACACGCGCACAGACACATAAACAGAGATAGAGCGGTCCGTGTTAACATACTTTTTATCAACTTTTTATCTTTGGGCTTTTTATGGGAAGTAGCAAGTCTTTACAAGTCAATAGGCGCAAGTCCAAGTGAAAGTCATGAGTTATTTATGTTAAAGTCCAAGTCGAGTTGCAAGTCTTTTTATATTTTGTCAAGTCGAGTCTAAAGTCATCAAATTTATGACTCGAGTCTGACTCGAGTCCAAGTCACATGACTCGAGTCCACACCTCTGGTATTTACTCTCTAAATACAGTCATTTGTATATGAAACTAAATGAATCGCGACTTGCGACTCGGCTCCCAAGATTCACCCAAAAGAACCGATTCACTTTGCAGGTTATGCAAACAAACACCCGCACACAACACAATGATGTGTAGAAAAAATATGTTATTAAAGGATTGAGAAAAAAGTTACATCCTTAAAAAAAGACGTAAGTAAAATAATAATTTATTCATGTATGGCCGCACTCAAGACTTCAGCGAGGTCCTGCGAACAGACAAACCTACTTCCGGATTGGGACTGACTTACGACTGATCCTAATGTACAGCCATGTTCCACAGGATACAACAGCATATAATGATAATAAACATAATAAATAAAGTAAACAGTGCAAAAAAAAATTTACATGAGAACCCATGTTTTGTTTGATTTACCCTGCCAAGGCGCGTTGGATTTGGTGATCTGTCCGATATGGATCCGTGGCGGAGAATCTGGGTTGCCAGGTCTATCACCTACAGTGTAAATACGGTACATTAATTAAATCTCATGAACAAGTCTAATACACATGAATACGTATACACATGTGAATGGTAGTAGGGTTCTGCATAAAATATGGGTAAAAAAAAATAAAATTAAAATGGAATTTAAAAAGTGCTTATTCTTTTTTTATGGGTATGAATTATGTGAAATATAACCCCCACCCATTTTGAATGTTTTCAAACACTGGATTTGGTAAATTTTAATTGCTCGTACCACTTAATTAATATGTTATATTGATATATATAATTTCAACATGCACAGTAACACTTAAATTGGTGTATGCTTACTTCATATATTCAAATAAGCAATAACTAAATTAAATACATATTCTATGGTTTACTGTAAACAAGCAGACATTTTGTCTGTCTGCCAATATTTTCATGTAATAATGTACATTTTTTTCTCTTGGTGCCTACGTTTCCTACACTGACTTACAGCAGTGGAACGAGTTAAACAAGTACAAGGAACATGATCAGAGAGTTGGCAATGCAGAATCTGAAAGTCAGATGTGCAGTATTTTCTTTGTTCTCACACTGACTTTCAAATATTGCTTGGTGATTGAATCAAACACACATGCCAAATAATTTTTTAAAAGGTCACCCACGATGTCCAGTCCACGACCATTCAACGAGGACGGAGCCGACTCCTGGCTATTGTTCCACAGGTCAACACTGCGTGGCTAACAGCTTCAGTGCAACAGTGGCAACTTAACCCAGACTTACCAATAAGCAGAAATTTTCTACGCAATTATGCACTTTTATAACATTTGTTCATAATGATATAAATAGAACAGACTTTGCATCTTTCTCCCAAGGACTCCCACTTTCTGTGACCGGTTACAAGAATTCATGTGTATCATGTGTGATATTACCCTTGAACCTGGCATGGCAGGGCATAAGGCAGGGTGCCAAACCATCACACCACCAGGACACACACTCACATGCTCATTCCCACTCTACGGGCAATTTTGGAATGCTAATTAGCATAATCTGCATATCTTTGGACTGTGGGAGGAAACCAACGTACCCGGAGGAAACCCACCAAGTATGGGGAGAACAAGCAAACTCCATGCACACAGACCCCAAGGCAGGAATCGAACCACGGTGATGTCACCAGTTACCTTTAAATAAAATACGTTAAACAAATTGTGTTGGATACAACAACAAATTATCAGGATAATTTAGTGCTTTATCTCACGGATTTTGCAAGTGTTTTGCTTTATTTACAGCAAGAAGAAAAAGAAGGAGAAAAAAAAGTAACGTTAAATTTTTCATCATAGCCTGTTTTAAACTCCATTCCTGGATACAGACGATCTGGCAACCCAGGGACTAACCCGCACTTTCACTTTCGGGGTCTTACGTGTACACTCACTCTAACTTCAATAACGTCCTGCACCATATATAGGTGCCCTAACTAGTGCAGGAAATAAGTTTCATTAAGTGCACTACAACCACACTATCAGGGTGTAATTGGGAGACGGTTAGTGCCGCGTGCAGCGTCTGTTTTTCCACGTTTAGTTCTTTATTCAGGTAAAATGTAAAAACGTTCACCTCACTTGCAACAACACTAATAATAATAATAATAATATTGTTAAGTTTGACGTAAATAATACTTCCAAATTGGTAGTTGGAATTTGTTTATAATGTTTACTCGAATAAAATATATATTTTTAAATGAAGCTTTGAAGTGTACCGACTCGAACCGAATCACTTTTCAGACGAGTCGTTTATCCAGTACATAAAATAAATATACATATTCTCTTAAATTTACTAGACTCTTGCTACTTCTATAATGTTTATTTTTGGGCTTACACACACACACACACACACACACACACAAATAGCATCATAAAACACAAAAATGTAAAATGACAGAAGTATATGTGATTATGTCATCAATCATTATAATAACAGCCTTATGTTTGTAATATAATTACACATATGATATTTGTGATAATTGGTCACACCACCACTATTTGCATCTAGTAACAGAAGTACAGTAATCGCGTCCCAGTAATCCTACCCTATTCCTATTGGATCCAATCCCTTCCAGGATGCTCCAAACCATCTTAGGAGACCCTCTCCACTCCACCATCACGACTGTCACCAGATTAAGATTTTTGCTTTGTATTATTCTACACAGTTTTTGACAGGTAGATAAATTAGCAGGTGTACATGACCACTGATCTGAAATTGCCAAGAAAAATTCTCGAAAACAAATGCACTGTAATAACATCCATTTGTCACGACCCGTCAAGTTACAGCTCGGCCATAATCATATGAGCACTCCTGCTCCACGTTCCCAACCACCCCTTGCTTCTTGCCACCTCACCTTCCACTCTCAACACACCTGGGCATTGTCTCCAATCATCCTCCTTACCTATTTAAACCACGCTCTGCCACAGTCACGTTGCCAGATTATTGTGTGCCTTTCGTAGCCCAATTTTCCAGCGTTAGTTTTTATGTCTCGACTACCTGTTACCGACCACGCTTCGTTTCTTCTCGACCAGGCCACTGCCTCACGTTTGGATTCCACGCTCACGAAGTTTTGTTATCGACCCTTGGATTTGCCTCAACGACCACGAATTCGGATCACGGACCTTCTCTTGTCTCTCTGGCTCTGAACCTTGCTCACCTTCGACCACGATAAAGCTTAGCAAAACCAGCCACCAACCTGTGCGGCGTCTCCATTCGCCCGCCGGTTCTCCACGTCTCTGCAACACTGCGCGAATCGCGCTGCACACCAAGTTTCCTCACCGGCTCTTTGCACTTCCGCATTCCTGCACAGGACACACAAGGCGCTCTCGCCGACTCGCGGCGCTTTAGCATTCCTCACAGGTCCACGCTGCACACAGAGCGCTCACGCGCGCTTCCGCATTCCAGCGAGACTCTGCTCACGCCACAGCACAGAGCTTAACCGGCACTTTCTCTTTGATCCACTCGGCCGGCTCAGTCTGCTACACAAGCACTACCACTAACCACAGGTCTAACTCTGCGCTTGGATCCATCACGCCCTCTAGCGTCCCGTGACAGAATAATCTGGCCAAAAGAAATGGATCCAGCAGAGGCTGCTCGCCTGAGGGGGGCATTAGAGAGCCAAGGAACCCTCTTAGGTACACATCAGCAGGAAATCACACAAATCACTACTACACTTCAAACCATCACCGAAACCTTGCAGTCTCTTTCCACTCAGATTCAAAATCAGCCACCTCCTGCACCCGCTCTGCTACATCCCCCCCCGGTGCTCTCTCCAGTCCATGAGCCACGCCTCCCTGCTCCGCCTACCTATGACGGGAATCCAGCCACATGTCGCTCTTTTCTCTCCCAATGCTCTCTCGTTCTGGAACTGCAGGCCACGTCATTTCCCACAGAGCGCTCTAAGGTCGCCTACATCATCACTCTACTCTCTGGAAAGGCGAGAGAGTGGGGAACGGCACTGTGGGATGCTCAAGTTTCATGTTGCTTCACTTATAGAACTTTTACTGAGGAAATGAGGAGGGTTTTTGATCGTTCCTTCACAGGACATCAGGCAGCTAACCAAATACTTCAGTTACGCCAGGGAGCACGTTCTGTCTCTGACTATGCCATTGATTTCCGGACTCTAGCTCCCTCTTGTGACTGGGACGAGAAAGCTCTTTTTGACTGTTTTCTCCATGGGCTTACAGACTCAGTGAAAGACGAGCTTGCAGCTCGTGAACTCCCCTCGGACCTGCAGGGACTCATTGACCTGGCAACACGTATTGACGCTCGCAAGCGGATTCGACGGTCTGAACGGCAGCCTTTTTTCACACCATGCACCTCTGCACCAACCTTAGACACTTCCGAGGCACCCCCTGAACCCATGCAGATAGGCCGCACACGCATCTCACCCAAGGAACGCCAGCGCCGCAGAGATAACGGCGCCTGCTTCTATTGCGGCCAGACCGGTCACGCTGTGCGCTCCTGCCCACTAAAAGGGCAGGCCCCCCCGTAGTTCTGGGGATGCAGGGGGGCCCCGCATCTGTTTCTTCCCCGGACCAACGATCATGTTTTTCCGTGACTTTGACCCATGACGACCAATCCCACGTCACTCACGCACTAGTCGACTCCGGGGCCGATCAGAACTTAATCTCCTCTTGCACTGCCTCCAAGTTCAATATTCCTCTCACGCCCTTGCATCAGCCCTTCGTGGTTCAGGCTCTTGATGGCAGCAAATTAAACACGATTACCCACCGTACTGCCCCCATCACCCTACAGTTTTCAGGAAACCACACAGAGCTCATTTCGCTCCTAATTGTTCATAATGCTCATGCACCCATTGTTTTAGGCCTCCCTTGGTTAAGGCTGCATAACCCACACATTGACTGGGTCAAAAGAAGGGTCCTGGATTGGAGTCCCACCTGCCTCTCTTCATGTCTACGCTCCGCCCCTATGGGCCAAACCTTGTCTACGCCACGAGGGGTGATCCCCGACCTGACCAGGGTTCCCACAGATTATCATGACCTAAGTCAGGTGTTCAGTAAGTCACGGGCTATCTCTTTACCTCCACACCGCCCTTATGATTGTGCGATTGACCTTCTTCCCGGCACCTCTCCCCCCAAGGGGCGACTTTACTCCCTCTCTCGCCCTGAGAGAGAGGCCATGGAACAGTACATAAAGGAGTCACTTGCCGCAGGGATCATCTGCCCATCCTCTTCGCCAGCAGGGGCAGGGTTCTTCTTTGTGGAAAAGAAGGACAAATCCCTCAGACCCTGCATTGATTACAGAGGGCTAAATGAGATCACGGTCAAGAACCGCTACCCCCTTCCTCTGATGTCATCAGCCTTCGAACTTCTCCAGGACGCCCGTGTCTTCACCAAGTTGGATCTGAGAAACGCCTACCACCTTGTCAGGATACGGGAGGGTGATGAGTGGAAGACTGCCTTCAACACACCCACCGGCCATTATGAGTATCTAGTGGTTCCTTTTGGCTTAACCAATGCGCCGGCAGTGTTTCAGACTCTCATAAATGATGTCCTCAGGGATTTTCTCAATGTCTTTGTCTTTGCCTACCTGGACGATATCTTGATTTTCCCACGCTCAGTCAAGGAACACAGATCCCACGTTCGCCAGGTCTTGCAACGGCTACTTGAGAATAAACTTTACGTCAAGGCAGAGAAATGCGAGTTTCATTGCTCGTCAACATCCTTTTTGGGATATTGCATCTCCCCTGAGGGCATCCAGATGGACCCCACCAAGGTGAGGGCATGCACCGACTGGCCAGTACCGTCATCAAGACGCGAACTCCAACGCTTCTTAGGGTTCGCCAATTTTTATCGCCGTTTCATCCGGAGCTACAGCATGGTCGCGGCCCCACTTACGACCCTCACGTCGTCCAAGATCTCATTTAAATGGAACCACCAGGCAGACATAGCCTTCAGGGATCTTAAACAGCGCTTCACCACTGCACCTATCCTCATCTTTCCCGACCCCTGTCTCCAGTTTGTCGTGGAAGTAGACGCATCCGAAACTGGGGTGGGGGCCATCCTGTCCCAGAGGTCCACAGAAGATAACAAACTTTACCCATGCTCCTTCTTCTCCCGCAGACTCACACCCCCTGAACGCAACTACAACATTGGGGACCGTGAACTATTGGCGGTCAAATTGGCCCTAGAAGAATGGAGGCATTGGCTGGAAGGGGCTGACCACCCCTTTCTTGTGTGGACTGACCATAAAAACCTAGAATACCTAAGAACGGCAAAAAGACTCAACTCACGCCAGGCACGGTGGTCGTTATTCTTTTCTCGTTTCCGCTTCACGCTGTCGTATCGCCCTGGTTCCAAGAACGCTAAACCTGACGCCCTCTCTCGCCAATTCTCCACCTCTCAGGACGCATCCACAACGGAGACTATCCTTCCTCCCCAAAGTCTTGTGGCAATAACCCGGCTTTCTGTGGAGCAGCTTGTCCAGCAGACCCTCGAACGGGAACCAGGCCCAAGCACCGTCCCACCTGACAAGCTCTTTGTTCCAGTCTCTGTACGACCACAGGTGTTAGACTGGGCTCACAGTTCCAGACTGGCATGCCATCCTGGGGCAGCACGCACTCTCTTCCTCCTTCAACAATGCTTCTGGTGGTCCACGATGAAGGAGGATGTCAAGAACTTTGTGGCGTCCTGTGACACCTGTGTCAGGAACAAGGTCACCAACCGCCCTCCAGAGGGCTTCCTTAGACCGCTCCCCATTCCCCACCGCCCTTGGTCCCACATCTCCATCGACTTCGTCACCGGCCTACCACCATCCCAAAACAATACCTGCATCCTGACCATTGTGGATCGCTTCTCTAAGTCTGCCGTCCCCTCAGCCCAAACCTTTATCCGACGCTGCAAGAGAACATGGCAGCGTGCCCGCAACCAACTACGGCGCACCGTAAGTGCCTTCCAAAACCAGGCTAATCTCATAGACTCATAGACGGAGGTGAAGGCTTTACAGTCCGTAGACTCCTCAGGTCTCGCCGCCGCAGTCGTGGTCTTCAGTACCTGGTGGACTGGGAGGGCTATGGCCCTGAGGAGCGGAGTTGGGTACCAGCCAAATTCATCCTGGACCGCTCCCTAATCGCTGACTTTCATAGACTTCACCCTGAGGCGCCTACTAGAACGCCAGGTGGCGTTCTTAGGGGGGGGTACTGTCACGACCCGTCAAGTTACAGCTCGGCCATGATCATATGAGCACTCCTGCTCCACGTTCCCAACCACCCCTTGCTTCTTGCCACCTCACCTTCCACTCTCAACACACCTGTGCATTGTCTCCAATCATCCTCCTTACCTATTTAAACCACGCTCTGCCACAGTCACGTTGCCAGATTATTGTGTGCCTTTCGTAGCCCAATTTTCCAGCGTTAGTTTCATGTCTCATGACACGCTCACGGAGTTTTGTTATCGACCCTTGGATTTGCCTCAACGACCACGAATTCGGATCACGGACCTTCTCTTGTCTCTCTGGCTCTGAACCTTGCTCACCTTCGACCACGATAAAGCTCAGCAAAACCAGCCACCAACCTGTGCGGCGTCTCCATTCGCCCGCCGGTTCTCCACGTCTCTGCAACACTGCGCGAATCGCGCTGCACACCAAGTTTCCTCACCGGCTCTTTGCACTTCCGCATTCCTGCACAGGACACACAAGGCGCTCTCGCCGACTCGCGGCGCTTTAGCATTCCTCACAGGTCCACGCTGCACACAGAGCGCTCACGCGCGCTTCCGCATTCCAGCGAGACTCTGCTCACGCCACAGCACAGAGCTTAACCGGCACTTTCTCTTTGAACCCCTTGGCCGGCTCAGTCTGCTACACAAGCACTACCACTAACCACAGGTCTAACTCTGCGCTTGGATCCATCACGCCCTCTAGCGTCCCGTGACACCATTTTGCTGTAATTTCAAGTGTAGTTTAGTCCAATTAAGTAAGTTGTGTAATGAGGCTGCATTAATTGCATTCATTTAATATACCTTAGCTTTTAAATATAATACAAGCATTAAAAATATTTGTCCAAACCTGTCAATTATTGAATCTAATTGTTTCAATCAATCAGGCCCCTTATCCCGAGTGAATTACAATCTTAATGCTTCAGCATGCCAAGACATCTTGGACAACCATGTACTTCACTAAACTTTGTGTCAACAGTTCGAGGATGGCCCTTTTCTATTCCAACACGACTCGCCTTAGTGCACAAAGCAAGGACTATAAAGACATGGTTTGATTTCTGTGTGGAAGAACTCGACCGGCCCAAACACAGAGCCCTGACCAAAACCCCTTCAAGCACCTTTGGGATGAACTAGAATGGAGATTGCAACCCAGGCCGTCACGTCCAACATCAGTGCCTGACCTCATAAACGCTCTACAGAATGAATGACACAGAAACACTTCAACATCTTGTGGACGGTCTTCCAAGAGGAGTGGAAGCTGTTATAGCTGCAAAAGGAAAGGGGGACCGACTCAATACCAAGGTACTATAGCTGTAACAAATAGTAGGCTTACACTTTACAATCAAGAGTGAATTTACAAGTACAGGGCAAACAGTGAGAAATAAATACATTCTATATTGTTTGTTACAATTTACAGTCTCTGTATTTTAATAATAAAATAGTGACCTTGCACTGTAGCCATATATACACCCATCAACTATGACAATAAAACTACCTGGGAAAGAACATCCCTCTATCCATGCTTTAGTCAATTTAGTCCCTATAACACTTCCTGATTAACTTAAAAAGGTTCCTCTCCCACAGGAAGAGGTATCAGCATAGCCTATCTACCTACATTATCATTTAGGAATAATGTAAGATTCCACACAGACTGCTCCTAACCGCAACTGGTTCATCAACAATTCCAAAGTCCAATCGAGGTATTATCTTCAGCATGGTAATGGAAAGTGTGAAACAAAGACCCCACAAGCATGTGACACTAACAGACAATGGAGGAAGCATGTGATGCCATCCACAGAGATAAATGCCCGAGATTGATCTGCCATGCCAGGCGTTGGTTCTAACAAATCATCGCAGGCTATGCTGATAAGAAGATCAGAGGTAGGATGCAGAGTGATCTTGATCATTGCATTGAGTTTTGCTACATACTACGTAAAATGGGAAAGATTCGCTTTGCATACAGTATACTAAACTGTACTGTAAATGCTATTTTTGAGCAAAAAAAAATTCTACACTTCACCAAAACAAGAATCTTATTTCCACATGCATTTGAATATGTCCTCATGAAGCCAAAACATGCATGAATACTTTTAATGGTAGTTTATTTTTTATTATTATTGACCACATCAGTGTTTATTTAATGCTCTGTAAGAGATAAGCTTATAACAGTTGCATATTTGGTGAAAGGAGACAGTTATAAGAAAAGAGAACATGATTTTGATTGCTGTGTTTCACTCTACAATAGATGGATCGAAGTTCTGACAACGTAATTCACTTATCATTTTGTGTTTAGAGTTTTAATTAATTGAGTCATTTAGCAGAAATGTGTTTAAATGTTTTTTTGGGGGAAAATATAAGAGTCACAAAAGCACTACTTGTTGCATATATTAATATAAACAGTATTTACATTCATATATGTGGAATGTACATAAAGAAAACATTCAGAACATATACACACATTGAACCAACAGTACACTTTCCATAAATTCATGACAAAACAAATAACCCACTGTTGGTTGGTATATCTTGCTGTACAGAATCTCTTATTAGGCATGACAATAAGCAGTTATACAGTACACTGCAACATTCAGTATTTATTACCATTATTATCATTATCATCAGTGAAGGCAGTATGGCTAGATGACAACAATTACACCCCTTAGACGGAATCTTTTTACGTAAAAGAAATTGTATAGTTTGTCGGTTCACTTGGGACGAATGTACGGTAAATGGTTCAGTCAATAACAGTTTGTTAGATTGACAGAAAATAAAATGGTGGATTGAACAATTTTTTTTTTAACGGACTGAGAATCATGATTGACACATTTGAGGCAACGTTCAAATCGCCTCATGCCACTTTATTACATCGGGAAAAAATTCTGATAGCTCAAAGTAATGAAGTCATGACATAACATGGAATTTCAGTTAGCGGTCGATGCTACAGTACGGGAAAAAAGGTGCAAGTTTTTTTTTTATTAAAGGGAGAGTTTTCTTGATAATTTACCTACACATCTGGGGTAAATGTTGACCTTCCTGATACGATACTCTAGTTTTTGTGGACATTATGTTCATGTAAAAGAATTTTACACTAAGCAAATCAGTATTTCTCATGTTTCCTAGGGGGCTAGCAATGAGAACTGTCACTCTCATACCTTTAACCACTTAACCAATTTTTCTGGATTTGAACCAAACAGCTAACCATACTTGAACTCTTAGCATCTGTACAATCGGTTTTAGATCTAAATAAAATGTTAACGGAATCTGTTCAGTTAATTTACAACAAAAAAGCTCCTCCGGGTTTCCAGTAAAGTGAAATTATTAACAATTTAAATTAGTAACGCTCCTGTCGTCCTGATTGTGGTACTAATCAGTATGTGCGTGTTTAAGATGAAACCAAAAATGTCTGATTAGAATCTCATCCAGTTGAAACCTATCGAATTGCTTAATGTGGATGAATAATCAATTATTAGAATCTTTAATGTGTGCTTGATATCTGGATATGTTCAAGTACAATGTGCAGCTCTGCTCGATAAGAAGTGTATACGCACTGTATTATACAACACTGTACAGCAACGCATAAACACTTCCTCTATATTATTCAGCATATACTATATAACCCATGTACACAGATCTATATAGGTTCTAAATTTTAGACCCTTATTTTACCATCACATTCATGCCGCACTCTGGGAAAATATTTCCTTCTAATTGTCTGACAGTTGTCTGTTGTGTTCTTATACATGGACACATTTAATAATGTAATCCTAATTTGTGTGGTAGCTTCAAAATCCTCGGTCTTCCAGAAATAAAGTAATTGGGAATGTAGTATATACTGGTTTTCCCGGGAAAGTTATAAGTTACATTTTTTTAATAAGTAAAATACAGTGCTGTGAAAAAATCAGATTGAGATGCCCTTGTATTGTATGACCTTAAACAGATCATTCATGCCCTAAAACCCTCCAAAGTGGCTAAATTAAAACAATTCTGCAAAGAAGAGTGGGCCAAAATTCCTCCACAGTGACGTGAAAGACTCATTGCCAGTTATCACATATGCTTTATTGCAGTAATTAGGTTTTGGGGGCAATTACTTTTTTACACAGGGCCAGGCAGGAATCATTATTTAAAAACTGCATTTTGTATTAACTCAGGTTTTCTTTCTGTAAAAAAAAAGGGGGCATTGGTGACTCAGTGTTAAGCTTCTCACCTGCCATATGGAAGGCCTGGGTTCAATTCCCACTCAATGCCCAAACCACAGCCACACACGGATAAAATAGGAGTGTTGCATCAGAAAGAGCATCCAGCATAAAACCTGTGCTGAGTTGGTGTGCGAATCATATGGTCCGCTGTGGCGAACCCTTGACGGAAGCAGCCAAAAGACTAACAAACAATCTTTCTGTAAAAAGGGAACGTATTATATGCTGATGATCTCAGGATACGGAATGTAGACTTCCAGAATTGGGAATATACCATATTTAAACATAATTTTTCTGAAATAGAGAATATAGTATATTTCAATGTTCCCAGGATCAGATTTTTGAGGATTTGACTTGGCTGCAGTTGCTGATATATCAAGACTGGAATTTCCTACAAGTCTATCTGAATCTCCAATAACTACCTGGACTCCATATTAACATCAATTAACATCAACTGTTATTGCTGAACTGCCTGCCACCTAACACACAGCATACAGTGGTGTGAAAAACTATTTGCCCCCTTCCTGATTTCTTATTCTTTTGCATGTTTGTCACACAAAATGTTTCTGATCATCAAACACATTTAACTATTAGTCAAAGATAACACAAGTAAACACAAAATGCAGTTTTTAAATGATGGTTTTTATTATTTAGGGAGAAAAAAAATCCAAACCTACATGGCCCTGTGTGAAAAAGTAATTGCCCCCTGAACCTAATAACTGGTTGGGCCACCCTTAGCAGCAATAACTGCAATCAAGCGTTTGCGATAACTTGCAACGAGTCTTTTACAGCGCTCTGGAGGAGTTTTGGCCCACTCATCCTTTCATAATTGTTGTAATTCAGCTTTATTTGAGGGTTTTCTAGCATGAACCGCCTTTTTAAGGTCATGCCTCTTACGTCCCCAGGTCTAGGGTCCCAGGGCGTAATAAATAATAAAGTCTTAAATGACAGACTTTGTCTTTTTTTCTCTTTTATTTTGCACACACACACCGGAAGCTCTAGGCTTCAGGGTTGGGCCAAGGCCAAAACAATAAACAAAAACCCTGCCCTATCTCCTCCCACAAACTAACTAAACTACAAAGAAACTAAACCAAAAACACAGGGCTAAACTAACTCCCTAACTAAACATTCAAAAAACAGGAGAAAACAGGTCTAACTAAAAATGGCACTCAACCCCTACTGCTTCCATAAAAAAAAAATGTATATACAAACAAAAATAACTATTTACAATATTTACAACACTTAACAATTAACATAAACACAAGAGAACAAAACTCACACCACACAAGCTCACAAACACAGGCGCGACCCAACAGCTCTATATTCATAACATAAACAAGCACAAGCCAACAAACAAACACCACCGCGCGTGCTTCCGGCTTTCGTCCGCGACCTTAAAAAGACGCGCAGGTCCAAAGACGGCCAATCCTGGCGCACGTCACAGCACGTCCAATCAGGGCGGGGCCACCTGCAAGAAAGGGAAAGCGAGGGAAAGAGAGAAAAAGAGCGCGCGTGCACGCCGCCACAAGCATCCACACCTCTACACTTACATGCTACACACACAGGCATGTAACATGCCACAACATCTCAATAGGATTCAGGTCAGTGACTAGGCCACTCCAAAGTCTTCATTTTGTTTTTCTTCAGCCATTCAGAGGTGCATTTGCTGGTGTGTTTTGGGTCATTGTCCTGCTGCAGCACCCAAGATCGCTTCAGCTTGAGTTGACGAACAGATGGGCGGCATTCTTCTTTAGGATTTTTTGGTAGACAGTAGAATTCATGGTTCCATCTATCACAGCAAGCCTTCCAGGTCCTGAAGCAGCAAAACAACCCCAGACCATCACACTACCACCACCATATTTTACTGTTGGTATGATGTTCTTTTTCTGAAATGCTGTGTTACTTTTATGCCAGATGTAACGGGACACGCACCTTCCAAAAAGTTCAACTTTTGTCTCGTCGGTCCACAAGGTATTTTCCCAAAAGTCTTGGCAATCATTGAGATGTTTTTTAGCAAAATTGAGACGAGCCTTAATGTTCTTTTTGCCTAAAAGTGGTTTGCACCTTGGAAATCTGCCATGCAGGCCGTTTTTGCCCAGTCTCTTTCTTATGGTGGAGTCGTGAACACTGACCTCAATTGAGGCAAGTGAGGCCTGCAGTTCTTTAGATGTTGTCCTGGGGTCTGTTGTGGCCTCTCGGATGAGTTGTCTCTGCACTCTTGGGGTAATTTTGGTCGGCCGGCCACTCCTGGGAAGGTTCACCACTGTTCCATGTTTTTGCTATTTGTGGATAATGGCTCTTACTGTGGTTCGCTGGAGTCCCAAAGCTTTAGAAATGGCTTTATAACCTTTACCAGACTGATAGATCTCAATTACTTTTGTTCTCATTTGTTCCTGAATTTCTTTGGATCTTGGCATGATGTCTAGCTTTTGAGGTGCTTTTGGTCTACTTCTCTGTGTCAGGTAGCTCCTGTTTAAGTGATTTCTTGATTGAAACAGGTGGGGCAGTAATCAGGCCTGGGGGTGACTACAGAAATTGAACTCAGGTGTGATAAACCACAGTTAAGTTATTTTTTAACAAGGGGGGCAATCACTTCTTTACACAAGGCCATGTAGATTTGGAGTTTTTTTCTCCCTTAATAACGTAAACCTTCATTTAAAAACTGCATTTTGTGTTCAATTATGTTATCTTTGACTAATAGTTAATGGTTTTGATGAACAGAAACATTTAAGTGTGACAAACATGCAAAAGAATAAGAAATCAGTGGTAATTTTTCACACCACTGTAAATGCAGATCAATTCCTGCTTTCTGTTTCACCCAAATGAGGATGGGTTCCCTGATGAGTCTGGTTCCTCTCAAGGTTTCTTCCTATTACCATCTCAGGGAGTTTTTCCTCGGCTTGCACACTAGGGACAATCTGATCATTCTGATTCATACACATTCACATTTGATACAAACTAAAATAATTCTTTTGATTGTGTAAAACTGCTTTGCGACAATGACAATTGTTAAAATTAAATATATATACAATATCAACATAGTTTCATAAATAGATGATATGGTAAAAATAATAATAATAATAATAACAAACTGATTAATATAACAGATTTTTTTATCACTTAATACACAACCCATGATGCTTATGCTATTTAAAATAAATTTATTAATAAATAAAACTAGTTGTTGCAATATTTTCAAGACATCCTTAATAATCCTTGTATTGTATATTATATCTTTACTCATTCCACTCCTCACTTAGTTATTAACCTAGTTAACCCAGTGTAAGTATGTATCCAATGATGTAAACATTAAAGCACTTTTTGTAAGTCGCTCTGGATAAGAGCGTCTGCCAAATGCCTAAATGTAAATGTAAATGTCATAACAATTTGCACACGTATATAATCTTCTCAAACCACAACATCTTCTTGAGTCTTGGATTTTATGAGTCATATTGATTCATTTGATCTTAGCCAGGCTGTAACAGGGTCAAAGCAAAATTACGGTCATACCTTGGATCTTGTGTTAGCTTTATCTATTTCTAATTTGGTCCTAAACAATACCTTTTTTTTAAAAAATCATATTATTGTATGTCTGTGCAGCTGTTCAGTCTGGTCTGGAGTTTAGCCAGGCAGTTGAGTGAGCAACGTGGGTTTTGGGCGTTAAGCCAGGAAAGACCTAGCACGAGGGAATGATCAGGACGAAGTAGAATAAAAAAATTTAACTCCTTAGTATGATCGGGGAAGGTTAATTGTAGGGGCGCTGACATTAACTCAATAGGCGATTATTCCAAATCACGACCATCCACAGCTTTAATAAATATCGGGCATGGAAGCTTCGACACGGGAGCTCGCAGCAAGGAAATTAGAGCAGACAAGATAAAGTTCTCAGCCGACCCGGAATCTATTAGAGAGAAAACAGACAAGACATGATTATTAAATGCAACTTGTGCTTCTAAACAAAATGGATGATGAGTGCGAGGTGGTGTGTGCACGGTTACTTTTAGTAGCAGGCAGTTCTTAACTCTGTAGTTGTTCCCCCCCACAGTACAGGCATAACCTCGATGCTTGTCTCCTTCTTTTCTCCGTAGCCGAGAGGCTAGAAGTACTCACGTCCATGGGTTCCAGCAGGGCCGCTTCGCCGGAGTCCGGAGAAGGCTTGCTGAAGTTGTAGTCGCACCCTTGGTGGTAAGCGGTCGCCCAGGCTGGCTGCGAAGGTGCTGACCCAACTTTATAGCCAGGTTAAAACTTTCATCCAGAGTTAAGCTGGTGTCCCAGCAAGCGAGCTCTAGTTGAACCTCTGGCTCTGAAGTCCATCCCAGAACCTGGCTAAGATGCTCTTCTCGCACCAGCCGCTCTCCGCAGCCATCATGCAAAACTTGATAGCACATTCGGTGACAGGTGTGTTACCCTGACGCAACCTCAGCAGCCTTTGTTCTCCAGAGTGACCTTGATCGAGGTGGTTGAACACGGCAGTCAGGGCCTCGATGAATCTCCCGTAGTGGGACGTGAGCTCCCCGCCTGCGCTTTAGATGGCAGTTGCCCAGTCCATCGCCGGACTAAATGGCCAGAATAAATCGTTTGCACCCCTCCAGATCACCTGCATATCTTTCTGGAGGGGCTGGACGAGGTGGTGAGGGCGTGAAACGCGTGTGAGGCAAGGTGGGCGGAGAGCCTGGTATGGGGAGCTGTTTAACATAGTGGGCTAAGTCGCTCACTGCTCGCGCCAGGCCCTCAATCTCGCGCTGTTGTACCTTAAGGTACCTGTGCATCGGGGTATCTTCCGCCGGCAGGGGGACACCAGCTGCGTCCTGAAAGGTCCTTCCATCTGTCATGTTCGTCACACCAAGGTCGGACGCAGATGCTGGTGATGGCACAAGTATAGTTTATTCTTTGATTTTTTTTAATGCAGGGTTTTGACCCCGGACTACTAAGTCTTTTCAATCCTGGGAAACAGGCAAACACAATATCTTTTACTAACTGGCATTTATCACACAAACAACACTAACCACAACGGTGGACGGACAGGGAGCTACGGGTCAGCTCGTTTAAGTAGGGTAGCACAAAAGGGAGACACAGGTGAATCTACTTTAGTGATATTAGTGAGAACATACACATGTAGACACACTAGGCGGAGACAAAGCGGCGGCTCAGTAGTCCGGAGAGCCCAATCTTTTTCCCTGAGGCCGCAGTAGCACAGGTGTTACAGGGCCAGTAAACTGGGAAAGTTATAGTATGGAGAAAAATTTCAAGAATATCATTACATATATAATTATACCAGGAGATCATTCCAAATCAAAGTTTACTGGCTCGCTCAGTCAGGCTCAAGTCCTGTAAAGCAGAACATAAATAGAAGCACAACAAGTAGTGTTTTGTAGTGAGGAATGTTTTCAAAACATCGTTAGGGTTGAGGAAAGGAAATTTGAGACAAGATAGTGATCTGATATAACTTCAGACAATGGACTTCTAAATAAATTTCTTTTACTTAATCCGAGAAATTTTATTAAATCTAAAGTGTGACCTGCTTTATGAGTGGGTCCTACTACACACTGATTTACTCCTAGTCTAGTATGGACATAAATGCTCTACGCACAGGGTCTTCTGGATTCTCAAAATGAATATTAAAATCTCCAGCAATTAACGCCTTGTGTACAGAAATAAATAGGTTTGAGAGGAAATCTACAAATTTACTAAGAAATTCAGAGTACGGCCCTGGAGGTCTGTAAATGACAATTAGTGGAATCGACTGAACTGACTTAATATTTGTAGCTACACTTGTTATGTTACTATAGAGAACTTCAAAGGAATTAAATTTGTGTCTGTGTTTTTGTATAATAGTCAAATTATTATTGTGAATAACTGTGACGCCTTCTCCTCTACCAGTTAACCAAGGCTGGTGTATGTAGCTGTATCCAGGAGAACTAGCTGAATTCCGTTTGTTGTTCTTAGAAGAAGAAACTCGCGTGTTCTCCAAAAAGCGCAAAAATTGGGGGAAAAGGGCAATATAATTAAAACGCTGATACAAACGCAAAACTTTTGCGGCAATGATACAAAAACAGGAAGTTACGTCACCAACCATATACTGTACATCATATGACATTGTCTCTGGTTTAAGAGTGGCTTGACAAAAAGAATGCGACAGTTGTAGCTGATGTCCTGGATACATCTGTGTGTTGTGGCTCTTGAAGCACTGACTCCAGTTGTAGTCCACTCCTTGTAAACCACCGCAAAATTCTTGAATGGGCTTTGTTTCACAATCCTTTCAAGGCTGCAGTTAACACATAACACACTTTTAACACTTTGTGTAAAAAGATGGCACTGTTTGTCAGAGCAGGTAGCCCTTAAAACCCAAAGAACTTTAGCCATTTTTTGCATTACTACTGTACTGTATGTTTAGATAAATATATACAAGGATCAGCTTGTGCAGTATGGAGTTATTCTTAAATATTCTTTTTGTTAGCACAATCTAGTCAATATGATGAACTAAACTTTATTAACCAGCTATGCAAACATGATTGAGCAAAAAAAAAAAAAAAAAAAAAAGAAGTAGCACAGATTCATAAGATCATTTTTATGGGTGTTTTAGGTTGTTTCTGTGACCAAATAATAATAGTAGTAGTTGTAGTAAAAAAAAAAAGAAAAGAAAAAAAATTATAAATATATACACAAAATGCAGTTTTTAAATGAAGATTTGCGTTATTAAGGGAGAAAAAAAACTCCAAATCTACATGGCCCTGTGTGAAAAAGTGATTGCCCCCCTTGTTAAAAAATAACTTAACTGTGGATTATCACCCCAGAGTTCAATTTCTGTAGTCACCCCCAGGCCTGATTACTGCCCCACCTGTTTCAATCAAGAAATCACTTAAACAGGAGCTACCTGACACAGAGAAGTAGACCAAAAGCACCTCAAAAGCTAGACATCATGCCAAGATCCGAAGAAATTCAGGAACAAATGAGAACAAAAGTAATTGAGATGTATCAGTCTGGTAAAGGTTATAAAGCCATTTCTAAAGCTTTGGGACTCCAGCGAACCACAGTGAAAGCCGTTATCCACAAATGGCAAAAACATGGAACAGTGGTGAACCTTCCCAGGAGTGGCCGGCCGACCAAAATTACCCCAAGAGCGCAGAGACAACTCATCCAAGAGGCCACAAAAGACCCCAGAACAACATCTAAAGAACTGCAGGCCTCACTTGCCTCAATTAAGGTCAGTGTTCATGACTCCACCATAAGAAAGAGACTGGGCAAAAACGGCCTGCATGGCAGATTTCCAAGGTGCAAACCACTTTTAAGCAAAAAGAACATTAAGGCTCATCTCAATTTTGCTAAAAAAACATCTTAATGATTGCCAAGACTTTTGGGAAAATACCTTGTGGACCGACGAGACAAAAGTTGAACCTTTTGGAAGGTGCGTGTCCTGTTAAATCTGGCGTAAAAGTAACACAGCATTTCAGAAAAAGAACATCATACCAACAGTAAAATATGGTGGTGGTAGTGTGATGGTCTGGGGTTGTTTTGCTGTCCCGCCTGAGCTCAGGGAACCCCTCAATGAAGCACACAAGTCAGTGTTCAGTGAGACCTTCAAAGTTTATTGTGGGAGACAGGAGTATATATACGCACACACACAAAGAACCAAAGAAAAGGTGGATGTGGGAATGTTTACATCCAGTCTGGAATGCTCTTAAAAGATAAGGTAAGGAAGAACATAAATTTAGGAGTAGCTCTGCATTTACGAGCGTTCAACAGTTTTACGACCTTTAACATAAACTACTATAGAATCTGTTTATTGAAAGTGCAGCTTGTGTCGTGGTAAAAGAAAGACAATCTGTTCTCACGCACACAGAATATCATGGAACACACTAAGAATTAAATATTTCCTACAATTCCCCCCTTTTATTCATAAGAAACATCGTTGAATAAAACTCAGAGCTTTTAAGAAGTCGCCGGCGACAATAGGCCATCGGACGCGGCGCAGGAACATACCCTGAAACATACTCATACAAAGAATTTTGCACACAGCGAAAAATACACAGAAACATGACAGGTTGAGTGCAAACTCGTGTGTGTCAAAAACCTTGTTCACAATGTCAAACTCATAAATAACTACTAGTGGTGAACTATTGCCTTTCTTGACGCTACAGTGCTCAGAGTGCGGGCACGCCCAATCTGCACTCGTCCCACCTCACGAGGCGCTAAGACACCACCAGGAATGGTACACTAATAGTAAAAGTAAAGTCGTCCCGTGGCAATCCAAGGCGATCCCTCTGTGTCATGTCACTCCATCAAGGTCACGTCATGGGTTGGACATCTCTGCAGCGCGTCTTTAGTCTAGGAAACAAAAATCACAGAGACAGAAAGATAATAATACACACGCTTTATTCATCCTTTGGTCTCACGCCGACAGGACATCTCTTCAGCCTAGTAGCATGAATCCACTGTGGAAAAAGATCAGTTAGGATAGCAATACGAGTAATTGCGATTATTTCTGCTGGTCCGTCATTTTTACAATCTCCCAGTTTTCTGGGGGTCAAAGATTTTACCAGAACAGTATCTCCCACATTAAAAGGATGTGTGGGTTTTGTTGAGGGTATTAAAGTCACATCAGCAATTTGTTCATAATGTTTAGTTAGAGTATCTATTAGAGCAGCAGAATATTCAGCAATATGTACATCAAGATCAGTTGTTCCTATCGCGGGTTTACCTTTCCTCCATGGCACGGGAAAGGGTCTGCCAAATATAATTTCATATGGTGACATGTGCACGTCTTTTAATGGTGTCATTCTTATTTCAGCTAGAACAGCAGGTAACAGATCAACCCAGTTTTTACTCCCATAGTTTGCATTGCTTTAGTAAATTTTTCTTTCTACTATACCTGATCACTGTGGATGATAAGGAATGTGAGAATGCCAGGACAGTGAAAGATATTTACACAAATTCTGTGTTACCTGTGATGTAAAAGGTGTTCCTTTATCTGAGTCAATAGCATAAGGCACACCATAACGAGATATTATTTCTTTCACTAGGACTCCACCTTTGCATTCTCTCGAGCACACGGAAAAGCTTCCACCCACCTAGAAAACTTGTCTACCAAAACCAGAAGATATTTAAACGCTTTCTGAGCACACACCAAGCATCTAGATATTAGGGATCAATTGTTCCAAGCATGTTAGCTATGTAAAAGAGTTCTTTCATATCTTCCTTAACCCCCCTTCGTGCGCGATGTGTAACACCATAGAACTCACGCACGAGAAACGGAAGACAATGAGATGGCAGGCACAAACAACCATCAGCACAATACCATAAACCATCAGAAGCAACGTAGGCACCTTGAGCTTGCCAAAAAGAGGAATCATTCTGAAGCTTGTAAAGAAAATAAATCTACATCTGGAATCAAAGAGCTAGCAAGAAAGGATGTATTGATCAAATCAGAACCAGAGTCAGGAAAGAAAATCTCTTTTCAGGCTGCTTCTTTAGCAACAATATAAGCTAGCGTATTACCTTGGACGTCCATAGATTCACCAGTTGTTGATGTAGAAGACATATCAGGACGTATACTAGTGGAGTGAACAATCTCTAAGCAGCAGTTATGATCTGTTTCTACTAGCCTGTCATTCTGTGCATTGATCAAGCGTACCAGAGCATATCTGAGGGTGTCAAAAGAAGAGGTGGATTTTATCTCTAAGTTACTTGTAGGACAAAGGATAATCTCATACCCAGATCCAAGCCTTCATATGTTGTGTTTGAAGGTTCTGTAGCACTTGTTTAACCTGATATAAAGAATACAAAATTAAAGGACGAGAGAGATCAATCTTCTCAGCATCTTGTACCATCACCCCACAGGTGGCCACAGCCCTGAGACTGGCAGGCAAACCTTGTGCCACAGCATCTAAAGTTTTAAATAAGAAAGCACATGGTCTCACTCCCCCCCATGTTCCTGTGCCAATACAGCAATAGCGGTGCCCCGTGCTCACAGACCCTTAGATGGAACGGTTTTTGATAGTTAGGCAGGCCCAGCGCTGGAGCAGAACATAGGGCCTTTTCCAGTTCAGCAGTCAATGTCAGAGGCTGTTGGAGCGGATCCTTGTGTGAGATGACTCTCCTGATGCATTTATCGTAGAATGAGCAGTCAGGAATCCACTGACGACAGTAGTTGACCAGTCCCGGAAAAGCCATGAATGCATGTTTAGTGCTCGGACGTTTAGTGTCGATGATAAGCTGAATTCGTTCCTTTAAGAGCCTTCTTTGACCTTGGGAGAGTTTAAAGCCCAGGTATTTTACAATGTCTCTGCAAAACTGTAATTTAGTCTTAGCTACCTCGAAACCCTTCTTTGCCAGGTGTTTCAGGAGACAAGTGGTGGCTTCTTCGCAGCGGCGGACACCAGTAAAACATCTGCGTGCAATAGGACAACAGAATCAGTGGGGAGAGTTAGATCACCAAGTGCATCTCTTACTACAGCCGAAAAAAACATTTGGGTAGTCAATTAACCCTGCAGAAGACGAGACCAGATGAACTGACGCCCCCTGTGGGTGAAGGCGAACAATGGCTGTGTCTGCCCTTCCACAGGAACACTGAAGAAGGCAGAGCAAAGGTTAATAACAGAAAAATGCAAATGATGACAAGGTCTAGAGAAAACAATGGACAGCACATCAGGCACAACAGGTGCAACAAGGATAATTATGCCATTTATTTTTCTCAGATCTTTTGTAAATCTCCAAATACCATCAGGTTTCAGTACTGGATTAACAGGTGTGTTATAAGAACTTACACATGGTTTAACAACACCCTGCATGAGCAGTGAGCTTAAAATTTTATCTATTCCTGAGGTAACTCGAAAGTACGAAGTAACATCGCGGGGCTGGAACTCTGAGGGCATCCCTATGCATCATATGCTCCTACCTGCATCCCTGAGAAGGGATTGGGTCTATATTGCTGTTGTTTTTGCACTCTCTACGGCGGCTGCTGGGAAGGATTAGGAGAAAACACCTCATTAGCATCATGCCACTGACCATCATTCAATCGATTATACATATTTTGTCCACTACGTTCCTTATCTCAGGCCTTCATGTGACATTCACAAGCCCAATGACCTTATTTATGACAGTAATAAAAATAACCAGACCTACGGGGTGTACTCTGACCCTGCAGACCTCCTCTACCTCTGTATCCTTCACTCTCCACAGACAAACATGTTTTTTTTCTAAAATACCATCTCCTTTCTTTGTTCTCACATGCTCACCTAATTTTTTAATAGTCATTGTAGAACCATCTGACAATTGAAACTTTAAAATTTTCATGATTTCTGGTCGACAATTATTCAAGAAGGTGGTAAGGAAAAGTGAGTTAGGGTTTGCTTCAGGCAGGGGCATACCATCCAAAAGGGTCCAGGTCTCTCGAAACCTCTCAAGAAACTTTTTCTTTTCTTGTCTACAATTAGTTAACTGTGACAGATCTTGACTAGCTTGCTGACATGCAAGAAGATAAGTAGTTAGCTCATCTTTTAAGAGTTTCATAGCCTCATTAGAATTACCTCAAAGAAAGTCAAATTCATTCTTTTTCCACTACAGCCAATTTGTCTGTTTTAGAGTCTAAACATTTTACCGTTTTTATCAAATCAGCCTCATTGTACCCATCTCCCACAACCGATTGCAAAATAAAGCGATAATCCGCACCCACGGGCTGACAGTGCCTAGAAGCATATCAACAAAATTCAAAGGTTTGTTGGGAGAAGGGAGCATCTTAATAATGTTCTTCAGCGTGCTTACGGATGGTGGAAGGATTTTTTGGCCCCTTTGGTCCCATAGAGAAAACAAACGCAGTGCTTTCTTGTCGAGGTTCGGGGCGAGACCTCTCATCCGGACCTTCATCGTCCGAATTATCATCATCCTCACCATCAGTATCCTCGGGATCATCCGATAGAGGGCTGTCAGAAGTTCGTCCTGACACCTTCTTGGGAGTCTTTCCCTTTCCTGAGGCACACACTTCCGACGAAGGTGAGCACGGTTTTGTGGGTACGGGGAAGACAGGCACAGATGAGCAGCTCACAAAAGGATTTCAGATAAATAGTTGTGGTCTTATTACCCATTTTATAAATGTGAATTAACCCGCGACAGAAATAACCAATATCTTCAACAAACAAGACACAAAGACAAGTAGCAGGCAACAGAATACAGCTTCCACACTTATGCTTCAGTTCAAGGAACCTTTCAGAAGCGAGCGCGCTAAACAGGCGTAAAAGCCCCAAGACAATCCTCCCCCGTACTGTATATGGTCCAGATACCAAAAACCAGGGAGTGTGCTTGCTCTATGCTTATAGAGAAAAAATTTTTAAAGCAGCACTCACCTGATTAGAGGTATCCCGGACGAGCCCCCAAATTGTAAGGATTTCTTGAATTTTGGTAGACCCCCTTTGGTCTACTCAGTGCTCCGCCTGTATTCTGCTGTCCCGCCTGAGCTCAGGGAACCCCTCAATGAAGCACACAAGTCAGTGTTCAGTGAGACGTTCAAAGTTTATTGTGGGAGACAGGAGTATATATACGCACACACACAAAGAACCAAAGAAAAGGTGGATGTGGGAATGTTTACATCCAGTCTGGAATGCTCTTAAAAGATAAGGTAAGGAAGAACATAAATTTAGGAGTAGCTCTGCATTTACGAGCGTTCAACAGTTTTACGACCTTTAACATAAACTACTATAGAATCTGTTTATTGAAAGTGCAGCTTGTGTCGTGGTAAAAGAAAGACAATCTGTTCTCACGCACACAGAATATCATGGAACACACTAAGAATTAAATATTTCCTACAGTTTGGATTTTTTTTCTCCCGAAATAATAAAAACCATCATGTAAAAACTGCATTTTGTGTTTACTTGTGTTATCTTTGACTAATAGTTAAATGTGTTTAATGATCAGAAATATTTTGTGTGGCAAACATGCAAAATAATAAGAAATCAGGAAGGGGGCAAATAGTTTTTCACACCACTGTATATATATATATATATATATATATATATATATATATATACATACATACAGTGGAACCTCGGATTACGAGTAACATGGTTTACGAGTGTTCTGCAAGACGAGCAAAGATTTTTAATAAAATTTAACTTGAAAAACAAGCATTTTCTTGGTTTACGAGCACTGAGTATCATGTTTCACGCATGCGCTTTTTGTTTAGACGCCGAGCATCACGTGATTACAACTGAGCCAAAGGTTTTTCTTTCCCTTGCGCTGTGGAATCGTCTCCCCTGCTGGGTCTTTAGTGCTCATCTCTTGCTCAAGTATTTCTTTGCGCCCCCCTTTCCTTGTTAATGCCCTACCTGGCCCCCTGGCAAAACTTTGCTAGACCCGCCCCTGCACAGTTATCAGCTGTCAGCTATGTAGAAAAGGATCCCGGTGTTATTTGTCTCTCAGAAACAGTTCATAACTTCCCTTCAACTCATTCATGTCACCTAAAAGATAAACCTGTTTCTCCATCACCTGTTCAACTCTGATGATTTAATAAGGACATCTCCTGGTTTCACCTTTATGTTTCTCTCTCTCACATATCCAAACCGATCATGACTAGCAGCTTTTATGGCTGTGACTCCAGCAAACAGCTGATAAACCGATCAGCTGATCAACAGGAGAAGGAGGGGGAGAGAATGAGAGAAGCCGAGGCAGCTGCACAGCGTAAAGACACAGGATAACTCCAGCTTTGTGTGTTTGTTTTTTTTTCATTCTAACTAAAATACAGGACAAATCGCGTTCCTTTTCACCTCAATACGTAACGCGTAATATTTTCTCTGAATACAGGACGATTACGTTTTTTTTACGTTTGGCAACCCATACTAACTAACCTTATCAATAATTCACTCTCAGTAACATCATAGCACCAGCATAGAAACTCTGTCATCATGCTAACTAGTACACAGTAGGAGTTATTGTAACTGACTGTAAAAAGTTAGCAAGCACGAAGTAAATAAGCTACACCTACTTGGTTTATAAGTTTTTTTATGGTTTTACTTGGTTTTACTTAGGCTACCTCAAGTTCAGTTCTGCCACTTGGACCGGCGGCCGCCTCGGGTCTCTCCTCCTCCTGCCTCCCCTTTCCCTTTTCAACCTGCAGCTGCTGGCCTCCATCACTTGCTAATTTTACTGAAGTGGAAGCTCCACTATAGCCACCAAACAACTGTGATATTTTAGCACATTTGGCAGCATCTGCCCGAAGGGCTAGTTTCTTTTTGGCCCTAATTTTCTCGGCTCCTCCTGCTCCTTTGCGTTTTTTGTTCTCCATTTTTGTTCAGCAATGATATGTGATTGCTGAGCCGTTACAAGGGGGCGGGTGCATCTGACCTCCTCGGCTGCAATTGGTCCAGCCCAGAGTCAATCATGACTAATTGGCCAATCCGCCACCTTTAATAGTTTATAACGTTACAAAAAAAAAATTAAAAATTAGCGGCCGGCCCACAAAAGACGAAAATCACCATTTTGTTGGATTTAAGTGCAGGATCCACCCTAAAGTTTGTACTATAAGCTGCCAATGCAGAAAATAAAAGAACGGAGGCATCGACCAGTTTGTCCATCTCATCATTACACGAGCATGGATTAACGAGCTGTTACGCTGTCGCGGGCAACATAAAAAAAAAAGCGGAGAAGCTTTAATAATTTAGACCAGAACAACGAGAGGAGAAAGTTTTAATGTGTAAGATAAAGAAAGGGAGATAGGAGGGGCTGAAAGCAAGAGTCTCTACTTACTCTAGCCTCACACACACACAGACACACACACGCACACACATAGCGCCTGCGTGCACAAACAGAAACGCTTATCTGCTGGGATTTATTTTTTACTTTTTTGAAAGGTAACCTGCAGGTTAATTTGTTTTATTTTTACTTATTATTTTGTATTAATTATTTTTATGTATTTATTTTTTTGGGGCTGTAGAACAAATAATTTAAGATTCCATTATTTCTTATGGGACAATTAAATTTGGTTTATGAGTGTTTTGGAATACGAGCCCACTTCCGGAACGAATTATGCTCGTAATCCAAGGTTCCACTGTAATTAAATAATAATAGTTATAATAATATAAAAGCCGAAAAAATGATAAAAGCCGAGGACGATGACGACAGTGGTAGGAAAAACTCCCTGAGAAGGCAGTAGGAAGAAACCTTAAGTGGAACCAGACTCAACAGAAAACCCATCCTCATTTGGGTGAAACGGATAGCAGGGATTGATCTGCAGTAATACGGTGTGTTAGGAGCCTGGAATTGTTTAAGTTAATATAGAGTCCAGTTTGTTATTGGAGGCTCAGAGAACAGCTGTCAGCATCAGCCGAGGGCAGGCCCATCTTCATGGAAAAGTGGAACCATCCCCAGTCACCACAGGCATCCCAAGCAGACCACACAGGGCTTCCATGCAATGAGATCTCCAACCAGAAGCAGGACACCAGGATGGGTCAGGCAGGTCCAGAGGGCAGAGGGGGTCTGGATCACTGGCAGCTCAGGAGCGACATGTATAGTGAGAGAGAGAGAGAGAGAGAGAGAGAGAGACAGGGAGAGGGAAAAAGAGAGAGGCTGGTGTATGTAGCTGTATCCAGGAAGACTAGCTTCATTTAAAGCTACAAACTCACCCTGTTTAGTCCAGGTTTCAGTTAAACAGAGTATATTAAACTCCTGATCCGTGATAATTTTATTAACTATAACTGCTTTAGATGGGAGAGATCTAATATTTAACAATCCTAGCTTCAGATCAGAGGTGCCGGCTGCGCATTTAGTGTGATCTGAGTTTGTGGTATCTATGTTAATTGAATTACCAAAACAGACTTTTTAAATCTTTCTACATTTTTGCTTAGGTTGGGGAACAGACACAGTCTCAATATGATGAACCCCGAGTGATGACTCTATGCAGCTAGCAGACGGTTGGTTTAGCCTGTCTGTCTGAAGTGTATTTGAAAGAGTCTTCGGGTTTATAAGACAGATGGCTATAGCTATACAAATGAAGAAAGGGAATTTAGTTTTCTGTAGTCCACTAGGTAATGTAGAAATCTGGAGCAAACACTTACTTTACATTTTTATTGAACAGATCATCGTCCTTAAGGATCTCTTGAGCAGTACGATGAATCAGGTGAAGCAGCTAAAAAATCAAGTGCATGGAAGGGAAATTAGAGTTAAGCTCACCCGACCTAAACCTCAGAGTTAGAAGAACAGTTTAGTTGGTGATTAATCTTCTACAATAAGTTCCTGAGCTCTTGTTTTCTTTTTAAGGACATGCAAAGAAGTAAAACGGAGGCCCAGCCCCTGAGAAAAACGCTGCCACACACAATTTTAAATTGGGGGTGAGTCGTACCCGTACATTTTTTTTTGTAAAGGAAAAAGCTCAGAGTTCATATCAGAGCTGTGTTTATATTAAACTTGATATTTGTGCATATGGAAGAAAGGCAGGACAAGTCGAAAGTAATAGCTAACGTCATGTAATCATGTCCGCTGAGCTAGTTAGCCATTTAAACATATGAATAAAGACTAAGGGAAACAGATTTATAGTATGTGCATTGTTGTTGTTGTTCATTAATCCTGCCTAAGAATTTTTTTTTCATTCTTTAAACTCAAAGATTAATAATTATTAGTTATTAAAGGATCCTCTGATTCTTAACTCAGAAAAAAAATGAAGCCAGTTGTAAGGGATCTCCACTAGAGGTCACTGTTTTGTTTTTAGTTTTTTTTTTTTTTTTTGCAGACCCAGTTTCCTAGAAGGTCATTAAAACCATCTATAAATAGCTGTTTAGGCTGGGAAAGTGGGTCGAGCATTGTTAGTTTTACTACTGTCATTTGTGGGCGTTTTGTTTTGTTTTGTTTTGTTTTGTTTTGATCTAAGTTTGGTTGGGTTTGGCTCTCCTGTTGGCAATGTTTACTGTTGATGTTCTGTGTGTGTCTAAGTTTGTGGAGTTGACTCAGTCTTGTCAAGTGTGGTGTGTTTAATGTGTCTGTAAGTATTGTTGTTTGTGTCATTCTGTTTCCTTGTGTGTTTAACTAGTTAGGTAAGTAGCTAGGTGTGTGTTTGGCCAGAAGCTTGGTTAGCTAAAACCCATGTTGAGTTAACTGTCATGCCCCTAGCCATAGCCCCCTTAAAGACATGGGGTGCTAGATGAGGGCTAAAGACATGCTTAGCTAGATGTATGTGTAGCTGACTGCCATGGTTAGCTAATAGCCATGTCCAGCTAATAGCCATGTCTAGCTGATTGCCATGTCTTTAGCCTTAGTCCTGTCTCTTGTCTCCCATCTCGTCTTGTCTCTAGTCTTTAGTTTATTACTAGGATTACTATAGGTGTTATTTTGAATCATTTTTATTCCATCTGCAAAGCAGCAAAAGTGGAAAGACTGCCGTCAAAATCCATTATTATTATTACAGGAATGTTCCAGTAAGAAGGGTAAAGCTCTTACTGAAGTAAGGACATTGAGCACTGTACTGTGCTTTTCATCCTAAGGAAAGATATGTTTTTACACTACACATGAACAGAACAGATGAGGAAATAGATAAGTGATCAATTCTAGAACACTACAGTGAGAGAGAGGTTTCAGAGAGTTTTCGAGAGAAAACGTATTGATCAGTGTAAATAATTCCTTGATTCTGATTGGTCAGAACTTTGAATAACATTAGGCTTTGTGTTTCCTGTTTGTTGAACTCATTCTGTAATTTTTGGGAGATTTTATGTTCGCTTGCACGTGCACAACAATAAGCTTTGTCACTGAATTACTTTTTAATTAGAAACAAACACCAGCCCTGGAGATTATTTTTGTACCAGTCTAAAAGCATTTTTATATTCATTTGTAATAATGTGTTGAATACCGCATGTAACTACTGAATACACTACTGAAACTTAAGCATAGGTTATCATTCCTCTACATGGTTGACTGAGAGCTCTGGCTCAAACTCAAGTCATACACAGTACGATATGCAGTGAAATGCTTTGACAACTGCTCGTGACCTTAAGATAAAAGACCTTACTGCGTGAGGAGGAGATCACAATCCATCTTCTTCCACATACCAGAGCTCACAGACACCTATGATTGGATATAACAGGAATGAATAAGCTCCTCACACCCTAAGTGCATCACCTTGAGTAGGTGTGGTATCAGCGTCTCCCCATGCTAGTCTGTGAGCTGGCAGTGGCGGAGGAAAAGCCCTTCATATTCCACCACAACCAGCACCAGTGATTTGCAGGTCTGAAGGTTCAGCCGGGTCTCACTCACAGTAGGTCCACTTCAGCACTCAAAGTCTGGGATAGAGCCCTTCTTTCTCTCTCTCTCTCTCTCTACTCCTCTATTTCCCTCTCTCTCTCTCTCTCTCTTACACAAAATGTCACTCCTAAGCTGCCAGTGATCCAGACCTCCTCTGCCCTTCGGACCTGAATGACTCGTCCTGGTGTCCTGCTTCGGGTTGGACTCCATATGAACCTTTTCTCCTGTTATACTGAACTCCCAGCCTCCTAACACACAGTTTGAGTGCAGATCAATCCCTGCTGTCCGTTATCACCCAGATGATGATGGGTTCCCTGTTGAGTCTGGTTCCTCTCAAGGTTTCTTCCTATTACCATCTCAGGGAGTTTTTCCATCAGCGCCATCGCCCTCGGCTTCTTCATCGGGACGATCTGATCATTCTGATTCACACACATTTTTTTACACATTTCCATAATTTTCTTTTGATTCTGTAAAACTGCTTTGCAAAAACTAAAATTAAAAATGCAATTGATTTGGTATGAAGGCAAGATTACGTCTCAGCTAAACTAGGTATCAGCTAAACTATCAGCCAGTTAGAGTTGAACATATTTCAGTCATTTTATGTGTTTAAAGGCCATTCGGTGTTGTATAAAATGGAGTATTAACATAAAGGACATGACATATAAAGGACACGTCCATATTTAATATACTTTACTCTTCATAGTGCACCGTAGATGTCATTGTTTTACACCCTAAAGAGTGTACTTGTGTAGGAACCATTACGTCATTTAGAGACTAACCGACCGAGCGTGTGCGGAAATGAAAGTGAAAATCAGCACGAGCTCAGTGTTCGGGATTTTGTTCCAATGTTTGTGTTGTTTTGAGGGTGAGTGGAGAATAAATGAGATAACAACTTAATATATAAACTCATAGTAACAATAAAAACTAGATTTAGTTAAGAGAATAATGTATGTTGTTACTTGTATAGCGTATTTTAATCTACAGATGATGAATGAAAAGTTAAAAGACACAGGTTTTCATAATGGAGTGTTTTAACTGGGCCTGGCAACTCATTGTTTAAGTTAGCTATCACATTTTAATGCATTTTAAAAACCTATGTTAGGTAAAACTTATAAATATGCAACATATGTTTTACATTTTTCATAAATCTCCTGTTTTTGAGAAACATACAGTACCTGCTTCCTTCACTGGAACAATTTTAATAATACTTCATACTTGTTTTTAACTGTATGAATATATATTTTTTCAATTTAATAAAAGTAAATAAATACATAAATCCTCAATCTTTATTATGCTCATTGTGAGAGGAACCCTACATCAACCCTACATCCATTAAGTAACCTCTGTAGTCCAACTGTAGCTGTATAGGGCCTGTGGGGGCCAATTGGTATCACTATTGTATTTATTCCTATTTTATGACCATGGTATGACCTCCAGTCAATCTTCACACACTACAGTATTTCTTACACTACAGGCAATTTCTAAATGTCAATTAGCTCTTTGGATTGTGTGAGGAAACCGGAGTACCCGGAGGAAACCCACACAGACCCTGAGGCGGGGAATCAAACCCAGACCCAGGAGGTGCGACACGACAGTTTGAAAACAAAGAATGGATAAAATTAAAAACAAAGAATGGATAAATTCTATAAAGTTAACTTGAACAATGAGCTGCCCATCACCCCAATTTTTTTTTACTTTTTATTTATTGTTAAAATGCTATAACCACTACGCCACAGTCCCACCTACCCTGCCATTAATGCATGTTAAATCTAATATAAACAGATACAATATATAACAGCTAAACAGCCATTTCAACCACCATAAGAGACTTCCTTGAAAATAGTAAAATATTGACTCTGTTTCTATTGCGTTTTGTGTAAATTCTATTTTTTATAACTATTATTTAAAATAATACAAATTATTAGAGGTGAAGGGGGGAATGGATTCAGTGATTTACTGCAATTATTTTGTGTGGACATTTTTTTTATTAATAAATACTTGCATTTGAAGTGGTAAAATGTTGCAGATGCTCTATGATTCTGTTGGTGACATCTCTAAATGCTCCAATGATTTCTCAGGTGTTTTTCAGGATGTCAACATTAACCCCTCTGTCCATCTCAAGCGCTACCAGTAGCGAGTCATCAGACTCTACATTACGTCATGAACATGACAGTGACAAGTCTGATGAAAGTGAGGACTTGAGGTGAGTTCATTGTGCTCTTTCATTCTGAGTAATCAAACACTGGTGAATTTTCTTCCACAGCGGTGCAGCTGCAAGTCCAGCTTTGTGTTTTCTAATGAGTCATCATTTAAACAGAACCTTATTGTTCTCAGGAACATGTTTTTGCATCCCAAGCCCAGTAAAAGTTTGTTCTTTTTTAACAAATCAAATTGTTCTTTTTTAACAAATGAAATGTGCAATTTTAGGGATGTTTTTCTAAATGGAAAACTTTAAATTATATGTTTGAAAGGAGTCTCCAGTGTCAAGGCTTTGTAAAAGTCACAAAAGTTTGCACAGTGGAAAATCTCCTGAATAGCGAAGTTTACACTTGACACTAACATGACATGCATTTTTTTTATCTTAAAATAAGCAAAGTGGAATCGCCACTAGAGGGCTAGTTGTTAATGCTAGTGTTTAGCCCTTTGTAGTTTTTGTTTTGCAGACTTAGTTTCCCAGAAGGCACCTCGGACAGGTGATGCGGGAGCACATTTTTCACAGTCCTGTCCCATGTCTTTAGCCTTAGTCCTGTCTTGTGTCTCTGGGCGTGTCTCTAGTCTCTCGTCTTGTCCCTGTTTTCAGCTCCATACTTAGCTAGAGTCTGTGTTTCGTCCTTAAGTCTGCGTCTCAACATAGTGCTTATATTTAGTGTATTAGAGTCTGTGTCTTGTCAGTTAAGCATGTATTTCAGTATAATGCTTATGTTTTGTGTCTTGTTCTCTAGCCTGGGTATTGGTCAGTTATGGGTTATATAATTTAAGTGTTTGTTTCTTTGTTTGTTTCGTTTCTTTGCGAGTCCTGTTTTGGTTATATCCTGAATAAAGACTCTCTTGTTTAAAAACCCCCCTCTGCGCCTATGCCTGCCCTTTTCTGCCCACGGCATTAACAACAGCCAATACCACCCCGTCATGACACAAAGGGAAAAGGGGGGATGAGAGTTTAGGTTTGCTATGACATAAATACTAACAGAAACTAAATTGTTTCTTGTACTTTCTATAACATTAAATGTAACTACAGTAGTTATCATGAATAATCCCTAAAGGGTGCCTTGTGCCCAGAGACACTGGTTTTTGGGATAAAGTATTTACAGTGCATCCGGAAAGTATTCACAGTGCTTCACTTTTTCCATATTTTGTTATGTTACAGCCTCATTTTAAAATGGATAAAATTCATTATTTTTCTTAAAATTCTACAAACAATACCCCATAATGACAACGTAAAATAAGTTTTTTGAAATCTTTGCAAATTTATTTTTAAAAATAAATAACTAAAAAAATCACATGTACAGTACATAAGTATTCACAGCCTTTGCCATGACACTCAAAATTGAGCTCAGGTGCTTCCTGTTCCCACTGATCATCCTTGAGATGTTCCTACAACTCGACTAAAGTCCACCTGTGGTATTTTCAGTTGATTGGACATGATTTTAAAAGACACACATGTGGCTATATAGGGTCCCACAGTTAACAGTGCAAGTCAGAGCACAAACCAAACATCATACTTAAAAAGTTGATGTTTATAATTGATCTTATATAATTCTCATGGTCTGCGTGTCCTTCAGGTGGCATAAGACAAACTTAAGCCCAAACTCCAGGCTTCTGTCATATGCCTTTTATTGAGGAGTCAGACTCTACTATTAACCACTCTACCATGCCTGATTGGTGGGGTGCTGCAGAGATAGCTGTTCTTCTGGAACAGCTGGAGCTCTTTCACTCTTTCAGTGTGAGCACTGTACTTTCGCACCTGTGCCTCGTCTGCAGTCCTTCAACTGTGATCCACTTCAGGCTGGTAACAGTAACTCCACTTCATCCACTTCAGGTCAAGCGGCTGGCTGTCTCAAAAACCTGGAGCTGAACACGCTCAAAACAGTGGAGATGATTGTGGACTTCAGGAGGAACCCACCTGCACTTCCCCCACTCACCATCATGAACAGCACTGTGACAGCAGTAGAGTCATTCCTGTTCCTGGGCACGACCATCTCCCAGGACCTGAAGTGGGACACTCACATTGACTCCATTGTTAAAAAGGCCCACCAGAGGTCGTATTTCCTTCGCCAGCTAAAGAAGTTCAACCTGCCACAGGAGCTGCTCACACAGTTCTACTCAGCCGTCATTGAATCCGTCCTGTGCACTTCAATAACTGTCTGGTTTGGCTCAGCTACGAAAACAGACATCAGAAGACTACAAAGGACGGTTCGGACTGCTGAAAGAATTATTGGCACCCCCCTGCACACGCCGCAAGAACTGTATACATCCAGAGTGAGGAAAAGGGCTCGGAATATCACTTTGAACCCCTCACACCCAGGCCACCTTTTATTTGAACTTTTGCCGTAGGGTCGACGCTATAGAGCACCTAACACTAGGACAGTCAGGCACGAAAACAGTTTTTTTCCCCAGGCAATCTACCTCATGAACAGTCAAACATCAACTGTCAATAAATATATGTGCAATATTGTGTACAGTATCACAGTGCAATATACTGTATAATACCACAGATTTCAGATATCTATATAACTTATTTTAAAAAGTATCTCACACCCTACTTCATTTGATGTCAAACTTTTTTTTGTGTGTCGTGCTGTTTTGTCTTGTCATTTGTTTTCTGTTCTGGAAGCTCTGTCACTAAAACAAATTCCTTGTACGTGCAAGCGTACTTGGCAATAAAACTCTTTCTGATTCTGATTCTGATTCTTCACACCACCTCATCGTTGATAATTTTCCTGTAACTGCACACCATATACTCCAGTTTGACCCTGAAGCCTGTGCACTTTCTGCCAAGCACAATCAAAACATGTATTTCACTATACTAATAGTGAAATCTAATTTAATCTTGGCTGGTCGTTCAGTCTGGATTTGAACAATAATAATGCTGGTTGGATTGATCATTATAACAAGATAAGGCTTGTATTTTTTTTTATCTATGGCCTTTATTATAGCCACAATCAAAAGAAAAGCCATTCAGTAAGAATCATTTTTTTTTTCTACAAGGAGCCTGGAGTCAGACTGGGCCTCATCAGCTCCTACTTCAAAAGATCAGGAAATAGATCCCATCCAGTTACGTCGACGACAAGCAAAGAGTTTTCAAGTGTAAGTCCAGATACTTTGCTACTAAATAAGACACTAAATTCATTTTGAATATAGGTCAGCTACTGTACAGTATATCAGCTTTTTTTTCTTTATAGTATATCTACAGAAAATATGCGACACACACTTATATAACACTTATCTAACTTATATAGAGACTGATTATCTCATGCAAATTGTACAGACATTCTACCCAAGCACTGATTATTCCTTTTGAATAGCAATAGCAATGCTGTTGTTGTTGTTGATGATGATGTACATCAGTGCTTGTACAGGTATCTGAACGTTAGTGAACACCAGGACAGGATCAGCCATTCACCAGCTGCGTCATACATCTCGATGAAAAGCGACCGGTCGATGTATGCTCCGCATAAGTTCAGACATGAGCCCGATGTCACACCGTGAGTGCTTTTGTTCTAAATCTCATTAACCTGAAAATATGAAAAAAAAAAAAAAGATATTTACATGGTGAACCCAGGGGATGTCCAGTTGTAGTTTTGTTTTCACAAAAAACTTTTTGTATTTAAATGTGCAAAATATATAAATTCTTCACTAATTAGTAAAAAAAAAATGAAATGGTCGCCCTGCTTTATAATACTTACATAATTCCTTTATAATTATTTTTTTTTTTGTTTGTTTTTTTTATTTGTTTTGCACAGAACAAGCCAACGTGATGAATTGTCTCCATGTCTAACACTGGCATCCTCTCATTCCATGGACCCACCTATTAAATTTATTTTAAGGTATCTACAGTATGATGTAATATGTATGTAATACAGTATGATGATCATTTAAAAAATGTACAAGTTAAATGTAAAGGCAAAATAAACACACACACACACACACACACACAGTTTGTCATAGTGATTATCCTGCTGAAAGGAGTCCTAGCATCAGGGGACACCGTTTCCATGAACAGCTGTACTCAATCAGCCTGTTTAGGTAAGTGGTACAGTACAGCGTAACTATCAGATTTGTTTTATTATTGTAGAAAAATGATTCCCTGTACGGGCGACCGGTATGTACCGATCAGGGCACGGTTTCCCGAAAGCTTCTTATCGCTAAGTAGTTCTTAAGTTGTACCTTAACTTCTCTCTTAACGTTACAGCACGATTCCCGAAACGTTCGTACTCTAAGTATATCTTAGGTAAGTCACACGTTCGTAAGGTAGGTCTGGAGGAGAAGAAGGAGGCAGATGAGGAGAAAGATGCAGAGGTAGGGATTGAGGTCTTGAGTCCTCCACAGTGGGCTGCACTGCATGCTGCCGGGGTTGGGGCAAGGCAGCAGTTGTTCGAAAATGTTTTTGTTGAAAATATGTTCCATTGATCATTAGCCATCATCCATGACTGGATGGACTTTTCTTTTGACACGTTTTGTTTTATGATAAAATTAGATTTAGTTAAATGAGATAATAAACTTGGGAGTTTCAAACCCCGCGTACATTTATTTTTCCGAGTGATTGTAATGCTTAAAACCTCTAATCTGTCATCTCATCGTATTTATTTCATACAGTAAGTGCGCTATACAACCCCAACCACTGACATGCTTCTCCTAAAGTTGTGTGGGCCTACACATTAAAATATCTCTGTCAAAAGTTAACTGGATGTCCAAGCTAAAATGTCGTATTGCTGATTAATCTTGATTTATCTAATGGGTAGTGAACTTAGGTCTCAAAATTGGAAGACGCCGCTGCTCTGCCTCAAGCACAGCAAACCTTTTTCAAACAATCATGATCTCCATCTCAGACTAATGTTGGTTTTAATTTATATATTTGTCTATTATGCCCTGCTATTGATACTGTAAGTTAACCCATTTCGAAACAAACGTTATTGGAAGATTTTTGTGCAATGTTTCAATTTGCATAGAAAGTGCTGTCTTTTTTAATGCTGTCATGCAAAAAATCGATTCCTGAGCGACCGATGTCAGCTAATTCAATACCTTCACTGTAGACAGCGCCTTGTAACGTGGGACGTAAGAGGCAGCGAATTAAGAAGACTCCTAAGGAACAGTTCGGGGAACACACTTAGAAAAGTAAAGAACTTACGTAAGATATATCTTAAGAGTCTTAAGAGTATAGCGCTAAGAGTGTGCGTTATCGGAAAACCGGGCCCAAATTTTTTATTAATCCAGTGACAACAGTAGCTGTCAAACTAACAACCACTGTTATGACAAATTAACCAGTGCTAGTCTCTGTTATGGCTTATGGCTGATTATAGAGGTGATCAGAGAGAGGGAGACCTAAACAAGGGTCAAATAATCAAATAATCCTTAAGACATTGCAGGACTTTTTGTTTAGTTTTTTTGTCCTGGGTTCAGAACAGGTGCCCAAGTCTCTAATTACACTTTTGCCATTCTGCTAACATGTATTTTTGAATGTTTTTAGTGATCCCAGGTTACAGACACAGAGCATGATGAACAAGATATCTCCAAACCTAACACCTGTCAAGTCTGACCAGTCTGTGGTTCCAAGTTTTCCGTTTGAATACAGGTCTGTACTCAGTAGGTCGGGTCTCTGCACAGAAGTAATAATAAAATAAATGACTAAATAATCACGTGATTGTAAACAGCCCATTGACTGCTTTAAATCTTTACACATATTGTGAAGCAGCTCTTCTTTGTAATCGCACTAGTGTGTGTTGATTCAAAAATACAGCAGACAGTCAATCATCTATTTATAAATGACATTGAATATCAGACATTAGATCACTTTTTAACAGTTTCACATACAAACACCATGACAATGAAACATTGCATGTGTACTTTTTCAGGTTAGAAAAATTGTATAGTATATTTAACCTGGTCCTGCATTTCTTTATTCCAACATTTATAATATGAGTAAATCTGAGCATTTTAAAATTGCTAACAGCTACCATGATGGACTTAAGAAAATATGTTTAATTTATTTTTTTTTGCCTGTTTTGAACTGAACATAGAGATCCCTACACCAGTCAAATGATGAGGGAACACTTGAGGTGTACAGAGTGTAAAGATGTCCTCAAGGAGCCCATGTCCATCCCCTGTGGACACAGTTTTTGCAAAAGGTGCATCCTAAACTATTGGATCAGACCAGCCCAGATAGGAAATTACTCCTGTCCTCAGTGTAGGAAGAGGTTTACAACTCGTCCTGCACTCAACCTGAATGTGACTCTGGCTAACGTTGTGCAGACGCATCAGCGGGCCAAGTTCAGCCCTGCTGTTCCTGTTCAAAACTACGCTGGACCTGGAGACGTGGCCTGTGATCTCTGCACTAAAAGTAAGATCAGAGCAGTGAATACATGTCTGACCTGCAGTGTGTCTTACTGTGAAGCTCATGTGAGGACGCACTACACTGTAGAAGCGCTGCAGAAACATGTCCTGATGAAGCCAACAAAAGACCTGAAGTTGGGTGGAGTCAACAAGCTAGGCAAAGCTAATACTTCAGCTGAGGTGGGTTTTAACAGTCAGAAGCAGGAATGAAGGATTTATTTTAAATTAGTGGTTGTCCATGTAACCAAGAACTGTTCAACACATCCTTACAACCTGGAAATATAATGCTAACTCGTCAACTTTGTGGAAGGAAACTCTTGATGAAGTTGCATGGTGAAAAAAAAAACAGAGTTAAGGAATCAAAGCTTGGTTTAATAGTAAAAATAAGAGGATTTCTATATATACACACACACAGTGTGACGGTAACTCACAGAATTGGGACTAAACAGCCGTGTGTCTATACGAAAACCACATGGCAGTGAGACTCATAAGAAAAAGGCTTCAGTTTGTTAGGGAGCATAAAGACTGGACTTTGTAGCAATGGGAAAAGGTCATGTGACCTGATGAGTCCAGATTAAGCCTATTCCAGAGTTATGGGCGTGTCAGGATAAGAAGTGAATGTGGATATCTGGAACAAACACTTACTTTACGTTTTTATCAAGCAGGTCACCGTGCCTAAGGATCTCATGAGCAACTTAATGAAGCAGATGAAGCAGCTCCAAAATCATGTGAATGACATGGCACTGAAACTGGAGGTAAGCTCACCCCGACCCCAGCCTCAGAACAGTTCAGTTTGCGAGAAATCTTTTACAATAAGTTCCTGAGCTGTTGTTTCATCTTTAAGGACATGCAGAAAAGTAAAACTAAGGATGAGCCTCCGAGAAAACGCTCCCGTGGACAACTCAGAAAGGGTGAGTTGTACCAGCTGCTTTCGAATATGGTTCTACAAGCATGTCCACTGTATCACCATTATATCATATCATATTATCACTTGTTGTTGTTTTTTATATATATATTTATTGACAGAGAGGATGTTAGATATGCGTGTTTTTGCTGAGCCTGATTACCTGTTTAAAAAAGAATAATTATTTTCCAGCTTTGGTAAGAGCACATTTCTACCTAATTTATTCCACATATACTAGATGTTGTATTGTGCATATGAAAGTAATGCAGAATGGATAGAAAGTAAAAGCTAATGTAATTCAATTATGTACACCGAGCTAGTTAGCCATTTTAGCACATTAATATAGACTAATGGAAACAGATGTATAATCCGATTTATAATATAATGTGTTTTGTTGATTACTTTTCCAAGTTTCAACTTTCTTTAACTTAAAGTATGATTATAATTAATCATTGATTAAAGATTAATCATCATCATGTTTATATTTGTCGACAGGTCTCAATGATGAAAGGATCCTCTGTTTCTTTTTTGAAATAAAGATGAAGCCAGTCTGAGCTCTAAACTCCTGTGTAGAAGGCCTTCGCAAACAGTTTCATACTGTATTCACTCTGCTCCAGATGCATCTGCTTCAGCTCATGGACTTTCTTCTTTTTTTGAAACTGTAATTGTTATTTTATTATTTTTTATTTTAATTCACCTGAAAGAGATGAAACCAAGATCTTCAAAATGTAACCCTGACATTACGCTCTCTCACTCATTAGCACTTACAAGTCCCTGACTTACGAACATTGGAGTTATGAATTTTCTTATATATAAACGGACCGCAGATCTACAAACATTCTTGGATATAAAGGTAGCTCACGTGTACTGTACAAAAAAAGTCCGGTATATTGTATCTGTGTGTGTGTGCGGGAGAAATGAGTCGGAGTCACCAGTTTTAATGAATCAGTTCGGGAGCACAATAATAGAAAATGTGTGTCCTGTAAAGCTGTCCTGATGGTGAATAATCATAACTTCAAAAAATTCTCAATCCTGAGGTGTCTGTTCAAGCGCGCAGTAAACAGTAAAATATAGCGGTTTTTTTGTCCCTCCCCCCAATGTCTTCCCAGGCTGCGTTTAAACAAGGTCAGCTAACCCCGCTGTGTCACCAGGATTCCCCTCGTGATTTGAAGGCACTGTCTCGCTAGAGTATAATGCGGAAATAAAAGACCAAATCTGTGTGCTTGTTTTTTCATGCTTTACATTGTATATTTCTGTCAAAGGTGTGTAAGACGCACTTTGTCGAACTTATGAACGAATCCGACTTATGAACATGCTCCCGGAACTGGAACTCAGAACAGGGCACTAGAAGGGTTACACCCTCAACATGGTGTCAATTGAATACATCGCGGGGCATACACACATACACTCATAAAATTTGGAAGTGTCAATTAGGCTATCTTGCATATGTACTGTTCTATCGGAGGAAATTGAAGTACCCAGATGAAACCCACTAAGCACAGGGAGAACATGCAAACTTCACACACAATGACTCAAGTTGGAGATCAAACCTCAACCCTGGAGGTGCGAGGTAACATAACTAACCATTAAGCCGCCATGCCGCTCCTGACATTACTAGTTTATTTAATTCAACTTGTCTGTGTGAGTTTGCTCAGGGTTCTCCAGTTTTCTCTCCTGACCACAAATTTCAGGATGAAATAAAAAAATAAATATGTGGGAGAGTGTGTGTGCATGGTTCCTGGAGGGGGACTGATCAGAAAGATATATTGAAAGAAATATTTAAGTATTATCATGTAGAACAGTATAGATCATTCCTTGATTTTAATGGGTCAAAACCATTATTTACTTACTTTCAACAACATTAGGCTATAAAGATTCCTGTTTATTGAATTTGTCATTTTTGTTTTTATGTTCACTTGCACGTACACAACCGTTTGTTTTGTCACTGAATTACATTTTTTGTCAAAAATAAACCTCTAGCATTACCTGTTTACTAGCCTAAGGGCATTTTTTAATATTCATTTGTAATGTGTTGAATATCTCATGTAGTTTACTGAATACTGTACTGAAACACAGTTGACTGGGAGCTGCAGCTCACTGATGCCACCAAGTTTCATAAGAGGGTATTACACCCACATTTTGAAAGAGCGAAAAAAGATAAACTTCTACGCTTGTTTAGTATGGTGTACTGTGTCTGTGATTTATTTTTCTGTACAACACTCTGAAATGTGACAGTTATTTTGACAAATCTCTGAGATGATTGGATGACTGCAGATGATTAGGTGACGCAAGTAACCATGTGTAGTTCACATTTAAATTTTTTGCTTTTTCTAAAACCTTTAGTATGTATACAAGAATCATGTTTGTACACCTCATTTCTGTTTAAATAAACACTTTGAGATGAAACCCGTATTTTTCTTTAACTCCCCCTCCCCTTTATATTAATATGCCACTCATCAGATACAGTATATAGAATATATTAAATAACAGAGGATTCTATGAATTTTTAATTCTATTTTTAATTTTATTTGTATAGTGCATTTACTGTAACAATTGACATTGTTGGAAAGAAGCTTTAAACAATAAAAAGAACTATTAAGTTTGTATGAAATGTGAACGTGCATGAATCAAAATGACAAGATTGTCCCTGATGAGCAAGCCGAGGACGACAGCGAAAGTGGTAAGGAAAAACATTTATAACAAAACATTTACACAACTCAATAAATGATTTTAGTCTTTGACAGTAGAAAATCCTACGAAGAATCAAACACACAAGTAATAGTAGATTAACAATTAACACACAATGAATGTCATGTTGCAGAACGCTTCTTATAGATAATGGAGATCAGACCTGTTTAAATCCTTAAATGTTGACTGCTACAAGTGACACTATCTAGTTCCAACCATCTGTGATGAGGTGGCATCTAATGTTAAATTGTTTTAATAAGCCTTTTGTGTTAAATGAGCTGCACTAAATCCCTAAAGGTGTGATGTTATACACTAACTCCACGTTACGATCTATTTTACCTAAAAGGACCTTATGCACTAACGTCCTGGAATGATTTAACAGTGTGACGTTATCCACTAACTATCGACACTAGTTTTTTTTTTCTCACTTTGCTCCCTAAATTAGATGTGTCCAATTCCCAACAGTCAGACTAGTCCCATCAAGGCTACTACCAGTCAGGTCGGGCCAAAGAACATCACATGAAATCCTTCTGGTAACTAGTAGTAGCCTTTTCAAACTTCTATGGTGCATTTTTGATCTTTTCGAACTGGTCCCTAACGCTCCGATCAGACTCGGAGGACAGCATTATTCGCTCCTATCGCATGAGCTTACAGATACCCGTGATGGCTCTAGAGCCACAATTGATGTGAGAGCACAGAGTGATATTCTACCCTCCCCTCTAAGGGGACACAGCTAGACAGCTTTCTCTAGGCCCCAAGCTGAGGGAGGCTACAGCATCACCCGAGAACCGAACTAGCAACCTTCAGATGTTAGGACGAGCTTATTACCGTTGCACCTCTCGGTTTAATTAGGTTTCCACCACAAGCTACAGTAAGTCTACTCTTTTATTCTTACACCTACCGGACGTGGGGGGTGAAGATTAAGACCCATAAAGCCTGGGTGATGTAGCAGAAAAGGGCTATCCACCTTCCTCTACATACCTGAGCCCACAGACGCCTATGATTAGCCTATGATTATACAGGAAGGTGTGAGCTCCGTCCTTTCTGAGTGCACTACAAAAGTTTAACTTTATTAATGATTAAATGTTCGTGTAAATCAGATCTCGAAGCGCTGGTCTTTGAGAAAGAGCGACGAGTCTGTGAGTCTGTTGTTGAACAAACTGTTGGAAATAAAAACACACACAATTAGTCTTACACTCAAACATTAGTATGTATTTAGATAATATTAGACACACACTTACCACACAGTCTGAATATGGCTGTTTATTGAGACGATGTGGTAGAGGCTCCTCGCTGAGGTGTCAGTAATCAGATTGTTGCTGAGACTAAAAGGTAATAAATCACAGTATTAGTATATTTATACTTCTGCTCAGTTCCACCAGCTCGACCCGGCACACCCTGAGCACTCACTCGATGATGCGGGGTTTGTGTAGGTGTGGCAGCAACAGTTCCACATGCTGGTCTGTGAGCTGGCAGTGGCTGAGGTCCAGTTCTGAAAGCCCTTCAGAATATTCCAGAACCAGCGCCAGTGATTTGCAGTTCTGCAGGTTCAGCCGGGTCTCACTCAGGTCCACTTCACCCCTCAAAGCCCGGGACAGAGCCGCTGCGCTCCTGACTCGCTCCGTCTCTGCTCCCACGTCCACGAGGTCCAGGAGGTGGAGCAGCAGAGCTTTACTGCACCTGAGACAGAGACAGAGACTTATAGCACTTCTTTTACAGTATAAACACGATTACGGATTTATTTTTAAACAGCGTCTTACTGTAGCGAGACTGTGTGTAGAACAGGGAAGAGCAGCTCCACTCCGGCGTCCTCGATTTCAGAGTCCTGGAGAGTGACCTGGACGTGTGTGTGAGCTCTCTGGATAGCTGTGGAGACGACTCTACAGTCCTCTCTGCTCAGATACAGACTCGTGTCTGCCGTGAGGTCCAGAGCATCGTAGCTGGAGAAGTCCAGCTTGTGGTGTAGAGCAGAGAGCAGAACTGCTGCCTCCTGGTGGAGCTCAGGAACATCGCAGCAGTGGAGCAGCCTCAACAAGAACTTCCTGTCAACCCTGAGGACATTTAAACAGGACCATATAACCTTTTATTCCTCTTAAATATTAAATAACATGGTCTTCTCATCCATGCAGGCTGAGATTGTTTTCTGTGCACCATGGTTGAAAAGAGTGATTTATTTGATAAGAACAAACCTGAGATGAGAGACATGGCTAAGTAGAGGGATGATGCTCTCTAGCTCCCCCTCTGGTATGGAGGTCCACAGGAGGTTCAGAGAGACGCCTGTGCAGTGCTCCAGGGTAAAGCGCAGCGCGGCACAGTCGGCGGAGCTCAGCTTCCTGTTCTCCAGGGTGATGCAGTTCGCTGTTGAACTCAACAGGCTGGACACAGAGTTCGCAGAAGACGTCTCGTAAAGCTTTCTCAGGACGGACAGCACAAAGCTGGACTTCAGCCTACGAACCGCAAACACACACCAAATCATCTCCTAATGTAAATATCTACAGTATACAGTACAGGCCTCAAAGTGATGCTTAACTACAGAACTGAATTATCTGACCCTCTAAGCTGAACTTTATCCAGCACCGGCAGAAGCTCTTGGATGTTCTCCTCTCTGATTGTGCTTCTTCTAACATCCACAGTGAGAGGGTGACACTGCAGGAAGGAGCGAATCACATCCCAGCTCAGAACACAGGAAGTCAGGTCTCCGCCCACGTTCCTCAGGAAACGCAGAGTAAGATCTTCATCCTGAGCTTCATAAACAACTGAGACCAGTTCCTGGAGAGTCTCTTGAGAAAATCTACACACACACAAACACACACATGTTTAAATGTTTAAAACGCAATGCATTTATCTATTTATTTATTTATTTATTTAAGAGAAAACCATTTTTCTGCACACAATAACTCATGCTTGTGCTACCTGATAGTTAGGGATCCCTGATGGTGTAGAAGGTCTACCAGTGACCGGGCCGCCATCTTGGACTCTGTCAGGTTCAAGCACTGTATGTTCCAGCGTCTGAGAAGGAAATTGAAGCTGCTCAGGATCTTAGCAGGCGTTCGGTCTGGTTGCTGAGTGCCGCTGTCGGTGAGGAGCAGCTCGTCGAGGGAGACAGAAGGACGAGACCTCAGCGATTTCGCTTGTGCCATCCTCACCAGGACGTCACTACACAACCTGGAAGAGTGCAAAAACGTCAACCACAAACCAACACTTAGCGCTTTTTATCTGCCGTTGTACATTCCGATCAGATTACACCAATGAGGGTCGAACCTGAGCTGGGAGACGTGACTTAAAGACTGGAAGAGGCGCCTCACTTTAATCTTCTCGCTGGACCAGCCCGTCAGCTCTACTGCTTTCTTCACCGTCTGTAATTCCAGCACTTCCAGGAACAGCGAAGCGTTTTTATCTGACAGGTTCATGGTCCAGACTTCAGGAAGTGTCTGGTAAACAGACTGTAACACCGGAAGGACGCTCCTGCCCGTTTCAGACTCGTAGTCCTTGGCGTACGAGTAAAGCTCAAGCAGCATGTTACACTCAAGTTCCTGATCGTCTCCAGAACCAGAGAAGGTCCTGAAGCTGCACAGAGACGCCAACTGCTCGTTGAAGCTCTCTGCGGTTTCTGCGCTCCGCTCTGCCACCCCGGCCATGAGCTTCACCAGAAAGTGCAAGGTCGTTATCTTCCTTCTTTTCCCGTTCACGACGAAACCGAATCTGATAGGAGCAGATATTATCGTTAAGACAGACTTACGTATGTTTGCATTTCACACATTTCAGTGTAAAGATCTAAAGTTCGAGGTCAGGTACCTGAGCTGTGAGATGAAAGGCAGGCACTGGATAAGGTTCCTCATTTCACTCTCGTCCTCCGACCATCCTCTCAGTTCTACCGCTTTCTTCACTCCCTGCAGTTTCAGCACTTCCAAAAAGAGCGAAGAGTTTTTATCTGACAGGTTAATAGACCAGATTTTAGGAAGCGTCTGGTAAACGGGTTGTAACGCCGAAACAACGTTTCTGCCCGTCAGAGTGTCATAGTGTTTGAAGTGCGAGTGAAGGAGAAGCAGAAAAACAGACGCTTCTTTGTCAGTCTTGAAACATTTCTCTACGATTGTGTGGATCTCATCTTTTTGAAGGAGAGCCGCTTGGAGACACAGGTCCAATATGAATCTTCTCACTCTCGTCCTGCGGTCTCGACTGCGTTCTCTTTGAGGCTGGAGTGGAATAAAACTAGAGGAACAAACTAAACGTTAGGATTAAATCTAAATCGCTAAACAAAATTAAAAAAACTGTGCAGATCCGTGTTCCGTGACGTTCCTCTTAGCTCATAAGCTGTTCCTAGAGAAACTACACCAAGCATCCATAATATATTATGACCACCCACTAATATTGAGTAGGTCCCCCTTTTGCCACCATGACAGTGTTGCACTGTGTGTTCTGACTCCTTTCTGTCACAACCAGCATTCTACACTAGCGCGTCTACTGGATCGGACTACATGGGACAACCTTCATTCCCCATGTGCATCAGGATGTTTTGGCCGCCCATGACCCTGTCGAACAGTTCTTCCTTTCTTGGATCACGTTTGGCATGTCCTGACCACTGCAGAATGGAAACAACTCATTTGAACTGCAGTTTTGGAGTTGTTCTAACAACTCCAGTCCTCTAGAAATCACTATCTGTTACTCAAATCCTTACCCCTTACCTCAACTTCAGGAAGAAAAGGGTCACTTGCTGCCTAATATATCCCATCCACGTCCAGTTGCCATTGTACTGAGATATTGAAAATGTCACTACGGTGAGAAGGGCCAAATTATAATGGGTCAGACCAAACCTGCGCATCCTGTGGGACGCTCCGGGTCTGTAGTGGTCAGGACATACCAAAAGTAATCCAAGGAAGGATAACCAGAGACTTGGCAACACGGTCAGGGGTGGCTCACTCATGCACATGGGAGGTGAAGGCTGACATGTGTAGTCCGATCCAATAGAAGAGCTAGCGTAGGTTAAATTGAGGAAAAGGTTAATGCTGGTTGTGACAGAAAGGTGTCACAGTGCTTTGCTGTGCTGTAATGATGGACCTACTTCATTTTACACCGGTTGTCATAATGATGCTGATCAGTGTGTAACTTCTGAATAATCAGAATCAAGGATTCAACAGTGCTATCTTAAAATACACACCTGAGCTCTGAGATGAAAGGCAGACACTGAAGAAGGCTCCTCATTTCGCTCTCTTCCTCTGTCCAGCCTGTTACCTCTACCGCTTTCTTCGTCCTCTGCAGTTCCAGCACTTCCAGTAAATCCGAAGCCTTCCTTTTGGACAAGTTTACGGACAAGACTTCAGGAAGTGTCTGGGAAACAGCCTGTAACGCCGGCCTGACGTCTGAGCCCGTCCGAACCTCGTAGGATTTCACACGTGCGTACAGGTCGAGGGAGAATGCAGACTGTTCTCGGTACGTCTTCAAAAAACAGGAAGGTAATTTCTGTAGAATTTTCTGAACGCTCTCTTCTTCATGAACTGCGGCTTGCAGGCACAGATCCATCAGGAATGACATAATTTTATTTCTCCATTCCTGAAGCGATTCTCGTGGGGTCTGAGGTGGATCGACGCTACAAATCAGAAACCAGGAAAGATTACAGAGATACAGTGTTTTTTACTGCTAATGATTTCAGAGGTATATATGTATAAAGGTATATGAGAAGAATGAGACATGGTATATTCACCTCAGCTGAGATATATAAGAGAGACACTGAAGGAAGCTCCGCACTTCGCTCTCTTCATCCGGACAGTCTCTGAGCTTTACGGCTTTCTTTGTGGTTTGGAGTCGCAGGACTTCCAGGAAGACGGAGGCCTTTCTCTTTGAGAGATCTATAGACCAAACTGGAAATAATAGAAGAAGATTTAGACAAGAAAGACTAAACACTAGTGATTTGGGAAAATTTTGATTCAATTACGTATCGTGATTACTTTATGCGTCACTGTTTTTTGGGGGTTTTTTTTGTCTCCCTAATTTAGTCATAGCCAATTCCCATCCATTATTAGGGCACTCTGACAGAACAAGGCACGGCTACCGAACACTATAACGTGTTTCTCCAAACCACGTAACACTGGCCGACTGCTTCTTTTCAAATTGATTGCTCACACACCATAGGTAGCGGCATAGCACACTCGAAGGATAGCGTTATCCACAACTTCCGGTTGCGTAAATTTACCCATGCCCATGATTGGGTAGAGACATGACTGATGCGAGGGAGCTACAGTAGATTCCCTCCCATCCCTCCTCTCTCGGCTTCCAGCTGCAAGAGGTTACAGCATCCCCTGGAATTCAAATTTGCGAATCTCTGGATGATATGGCAAGCTCGGTACCATGGGAGCCAAAATGGAATTTTTTTCAATGTTTAATTCAAGGTCTTACAGTTTGTCTATAATCCTTCAGGTGGCACACCCTAAACGTTTTACCCAGAACACCATCCTAAGCTTTATTCAAATCCAAATCCATACAAATCACAATGCAAATCGAATCGGTACCTATTAGTGATTATTCCCAAGTATTACACGATACAGTATTAACACTACACATGTGCGATAGTGAAAATAAATATAAACACCAAAATACAACACATGCTTACCACGAACAGGAACCTTCGTCTCCTCACTTGGAGCGCTGGTGTCTCCGTTGGCGTAGACGGCACACACTCTGGCTCTGTAACAGGTGCTGTCTGGGAGAGTTATGGTGCATTCACAGACAGGTCCATTGGTTTGAATGGATTGCCAACCCTCCAGACCAGCCTCCAAATACTCCACTCTGTAGTAGTGCACAAGTGAGTCTTCATCATCCTCCTCCTCCTCAGCTTTCTGCCAGGCAATATAGATCTCTTCCTTGTTCAGTTTTAGCACTGTAGGTGCTCCAGGTCTGACTCTGGAGACTGTCTGGAACTCTGTAATTCCGCTGTAATCACTTATGCCTTTACTGTTCATTAGAGCATATCTGAGTTCATAGTGTGTCCCTGGTGTGAGCCCTGAAACCACACAGCTCTCTCCAGTACAAGGGATATCTCTCCATTTCCCATCCCCCTTCACTGCTCTGTACTCCACTCTGTAACCTTCAACACTTTGCAGCTTCATCATCACACGTGTCGGTCGCGCCGTAATTACTTCTGCGGGGTTGGGTTTCACATCGAGCATCACATTCAGGCTTAACAAACTTCCAGACTGGTAAAGACGCACGGCAGAGCCAGGAGAATATGGATCAGGTACAGATGCAGCAACGAACACGGTTTCCTGTGTGTTCTTATTACTCTCTTTATTTAAAAGAAACGACTGAAGGTCAGAGAATATTTTTTGACTCGTATCCAAGATCCCGAGCTCTTGCTTGTTCGTTGGTCCGCCGTTTTCCCTCAGAGCTAAAAGAAGCGGATCTTCTCTGTTGTCTGGAGACGTCAAAATGAAGCAGAGCACTCTGTCCCCGTGACAGTCCTGTACAAAATTCTGGAGGTCATTCAGGATTCTGATGTCAGCAGATCTGCACTGGAGCATCGCGCTCATTTCTGCACTTTTGGTTTGAAGCCACTGCTGCGTGATGTGTGAATTGAACGGTGATCGGGTTGCTCTGTCCAGAATATCTTGTAATTTCTTCTCTTCTTCTTCTGCTCCTGTTTCTCGTAAGGTCTTAATACAGGATGCAAGCCTTTTCTTAAAATTGTCTTGGTGCTGCTGGAGAAGTGATGAAAACTCAGACAGACTGTTCTTTAAAGCTGGAACCTGCAAAAACACATCATCTGCCCCATCACTGGACATAAGACGATGACAAGAGCTGATGTCTTGCTGTAGTTTTTCTACAATGTTTTCTGCTTTAGATAACTGGTCTTCGCTAATGTGTTTAGCAAGGCAAACTGATGTTTGGTCCAGATTCTTCAAAGGGTACAGCCAGACTTTAAGAGGAACCACTTTTTCTGCTGTGCCATCTGCTGGGTTTTTCAGAACAGTTCCATCAATAAAAGTGGTACAGTTATATAACGCAGATTTATCTCGTTCACTGAGCCTGGAAAGTAGATCTGACTGACTGGAGGGGTCGATCATCTTACCCACTAAGTCTTTGAGATCAGCGCTTTCTTTATTGCTATCAAAGACGAAAAACGCCTGAGATCCGTAAAGCACAGCTACAACCACGTGCGTCGCCGAGGTCGAGCCGGTCACTGAAAAGGGAAATCCGCTATGTAGAAACTCGTGACTGAGCATGTCCAGTCTGGTGGAGGTTCTGTAATGCAGAGTGACTCTGTCCTGCAACTGGGACTGATGATTAATAAATTCAGACGCTCCAGCCATCTCAACCAGCCCTGATACAACACTCGCTCTTAGAGGTGGTGTAAGATCCAGGGATGTAAGTCTGTCGTGTAAGGAGTCTCCGTTTAAAACTTTTACATCAGTCTCGGGTCGAGTAATCGAGAGCTTCAAGGAGGATATTAGTTTATTTTCCCACAAAATGGTATCTGAAAATATTAAACATAAATGCATTTTAAAAGTAGTGCTATCAGTCAATTAAAAACTTTAGTCTAGTTAATCAAAGTCATAGTCTTTGATTAATCACAATTAACCACAATTTTATACCTAGATTTATTTGTAATATAAAGTGCGGTGTTGGAATAAAGAAAACTGATTTATAATATCGCAAACATTAACCTTTAACAAATGTTCAATGAAAATATCATGAATCGTAAACTCTTTGCAACACAAACATAATGTGAGTCCTGTCTGCTCCTATAGTGGTATTACCATGTCCGTTTTCTCCAATTCAACTTGGCTAGCACATACCTCAGCAAAATGTCTTTCCTTTTAACACGCCCAGAGTAAATAAGTGCAGTTACCATTTGTCATTGATTAGATGTGCTGTGTGTGCTACACTAATGTAGTCATGGTTACTTCCTGATGTCCAATGGTCTCAGTGGAAATACGAGTGTGTTTCACTGTCTTTGTAAATAAACGTGCACTTGTTTCACCGCATCTGTGCCTCTGCACGTCCGTGACCCAGTGCCCACTACAGCGGGCTTTACACTTACTGTACATTTAATGTATTCTTGTAAAAAATAGTTTCTCTTGAAAGTAACTCGAGCATGCATCTTTGGTTTTATAACTTCCAGCTCGAAGCTTTTTCTAATAAAACTTATACCAAGACCTCAGTCATCTTATTATCTATACCCTAACTTGCCATTATCACACACAGCCGGGTAACCGCCCTGCGATTATGGAAAGCCATTAACCTCAAGCTGATTAATTTGTGTTTAAAAAAAAAAATGTTATACAGGTAGTCCCCGACTTACGAACAAATTCTGTTTCGGAAGAATGTTTGCAAGTCTGATTTGTTCTTAAGTCCAACAAAGTGAATCATATACGCCTTTGACACGAATATACAATGTAAAGCATCATAATTTACTGTACTTGAGTACATCTCTGTCACCTTTCCCCACACTGCCATCATGTGGCCAAAAACCGTAACCATGCCTAAGGAAATGAATCTCACAGTGAAATGTAACAGTGTTGTCTGTGCGCCTTTATATCGCGAGGGCAATTCCACTGTATTGAAATGTGAACTCTGTTTGTTGAGGATTTTTTTGAAATGAGGATTATTCATTATCAGGACAGCTTTACTGGACAGACATTTTTTACATCATTGTGCTTCCAATTTACCAATGAGGCCAACTTATTTCTCCCGCACCACTGACCCCCCCAACACACACACACATACAAAATAATAAACTTTAGACATTTTATACATCCACTTACACACTGTAAATATTGTATATAATTGTAAATATTGGTATCTGGTACACTGCAATGTCTATTCTTTTGTACAATACACATGATTAATTCGAAAGTACAGTATAACAGCTGCCTGTTCATATTTGCATAAATTCGTAAGTCGGAGACTACCTGTATTGTATAACTATTGTATAATAATATTGACATCCCTACTTTAAACATAAGACATGTGAAAGTTGTATGTATTGGCCGCTCTAATACAAGAATGAGCGGAAACATGTTCATACATACCCGAGCTGAGGGTGTCGCTGCGGCAGTCGTACAGCATCCCAAGAGCCAGCTGGCGACCCAGCGCAGCGACTTCAACAAACTCAGAGGTGAAATCTGAAAACAGTCACATAATGTAAAGATAACCTGGTTATTTCTGAGAGCATTCGTAAACAGTACATGTACAGTACATTATCAAAAAATTACAAGGTAGAAATAAAGCTGTGTATTATTAAAACAGACCTGTGGCGTCCTGAAGTCCTCTGCAGAAATGCTTTGACAGGTGGGACAACTCTGTCTCGGCTCGCTCGAGGTTCTTACACAGGACAGAATGTATACGTTTCAAAGTGCAGAAGTTTTCTAATTTAAAACCTGTGCATGGTGTGAGGTTTATAGACTCTTGTGCTTACCATAACCCGTGCTGTCAACTCTTTATTGTGTTTCTGGAGAAATCTTATCTCATTGCTGCTCTCTCGTAAGCAGTCCATGAATTGGTTCAGTTTAAATAAATTTGGCTGAAAAACAAAGCAAATTACATTTTGTGTTTATATATATATATATATATATATATATATATATATATATATATATATATATATTATTTTTTTTTAATACAAAACTTTTATCTTTTGCAAAACTGATACACTGGTTTACCTTAACATCGTTACTTCCACCTTCGACCAGGACTGTGTCGTGATCTTTATGTTCCTCCATCACACACACAAGACAGATGAAGACCTGATCAGTTCTGCAGAAGACCTCCAGGGCCCTGTGGTGCAGCTGGCAGCTTTTCGTCCCCGGCTCGCCCGTCATGTCTTTGAGCGTGTGTCTCTGCAGTGCTCGTACGGTGTAGTGCTGCCTCACGTGGGTCTCACAGTAAGCCACGCTGCAGGTCTGACACCACTTTACCGCTCTGATCTTACTACCAGCGCAGATATCACAGGCCACGTCTTCAGGTCCAGTGGTCTGCTTCAACATTTGATTGCGGGCCAGGTTCATGTTCACTTTCAGGGCCGGACAGGTTTTAAACCTTTTTGTACACTGAGGACAGAAGTAGATTCCTGCATGGGGTGGGTTGGTCCAGCAGGACTGGATGCAGGTTTTGCAGAAAGTGTCTCCACATGGGAGAGACACAGGATCCTTCAGGACATCTTCACATAATGAACATCTAATTGAAATAAATTTAAATTAGGTGGATTTTGTGCCTTGCATTAGACAGAACACTACAATGTACTTAAATTACAGTAAACCTAAGAGGAACTTCACTTTGTACCTTTTAAATGAAGAGAAGACTGTTTCCCTGAATCTGAGGGGTGCACCCATAGACTGATCACTTCTAAAAGATAGGCAGGGGGATGGTATGTGTCCCGGTCTCGTCCTGGAGATGTTTTCCAGTAACAGTTCAGATGTGGAAGAACAACATGAGGGAGCTGGAGAGGGTGTTTCTAACTTTGTCCTGTCAGGGATAAAAAAATATCAAAATGTTTATGGGAAAACTCACGCATTCATTCGTTCATTTATTCATTCATTAAAATTAATTTTGTAATATTGTGCAACATTATAGACAGAGGAAAGTGTGTACCTGAACGAGCTGTCCATTAACTGACACCTGTCCCATGATGTCCAAGGAGATGATGTCCTATATCTCTTTTTGCTGAAAACAGTTTAAAAAGCATTAGTTTAAAAAGCCTAATTGGTATGAAACTAATCTTGTTACAATCTTTTTCATGAAACCCTGTCAGTCCACAGGGTAAGAAAACACACACCTGCTCATTAACGAGAAGTCTTGATCCTCTGTCTGGTCAGATGTTAGAGATGTGAGTGATGGAGCTCGATAGCTGTAAGAGAAATCACAATGCGTACATGTTTCACTTTAAAATGCAATATCACATGAGAGAGGGGTGCTATATTGCTGAATATAGCACAGCTGTGATAACCATACTATATTCAACAATACAGCATGGCCTTGAGTGCGATATTGCTTTTATACAACAGCTCCGTAAACATTATTTTTTATCAAGAGATTTTTATATGTTTCTTTATTTAACCAGCTGTTTTGCTCCACCTACATATTCTTCTGTGACTGACGGAACTAACTAACCGCAACCCACAGTAAGTGTATTTAACAGGGGTGAAAGTAGTTTTAAATTCTTACCAGTACTACGTAGTCAAAAGGTGAGGGGAAAAAAAAAAACTCAAGGCAGTCCTGAGAAACTTACGAGATTCACTTCATATTTCCACTTATTCTACTTTAGAATATCAACTCCGTTAACTTACTGTTGGTGGAGTTAAATCCTAAATAGTGTTAAATGGAAGGCTAGTGCACTATTTAGGGTGTACAAGCGCCCTTGAACAGGGGTTAAAGAGGGATTCAGCCTTGTGTTAGAAGCTAGTTAGCTTTGTAGTCATCGACTTAGAAGTTATTATAAAACAGACGGTGTGTTTTTTAAGACGTCATAACGCTATCAGATGTGTGTTCTTACTGAAAGTGCTTCTGTGACTGGTTGTGAATGTGGGTTTTGTCAGGCAGCTGCTCTCTCCTCAGTACTGCGGACCGTACAGACCTACTCTCACCCACGCCGAGACCAAAAGTTAGTGTCATTAACCACTGTACAACACCTGGGACACACCCACTCATACATACTGTATAGTTAAACATCCCAGCGCCGTTACCGCCTATTATCATCACCCGTGGAATGGCCCTCGTCCAATCAGATGACTCGGTCTGAACTAACCAGTTGGATAATCCTTTATATAATTGAAATTGACATTTTAACACTAATCATGTCCTTATCCTCCCTAATTCGATTTATGTAAACTTGCTGTATAGCGCCTTTTCATTTCCATTGAAAAAATGTTACATTCCGACACTTACACATTATGATCTGATAAAATCCTCTTTCTGAATGTTCTGCGCACTGACCAGTCACTATCCAGAGACGTACACGGAGATTGCATATCTGATCTGTAACAGAGCAAACAATATAAAACAACTTACACCACTTCATAGACAACTCCAATATGGCATAACTTCACATAAAACAATTAGACAAATAAAATCTCAAACATCCAATCCTAAAATTAAAAAGGTTTACCTTGTGAAACTTGGTGTTCGAGACTGTGTAATAAGCCCATCCTCTGTCCATCTGCTTCTCACAAAGTGGTCTGATGGAGCTGGTGAGGAAAATTCCTCTGGAGAAAAACTAGAGTTCACAAAAGTTTGTGTTTAATTCTCTCCTCAGTAACAAACACCAAAATCACTCTAAACCCCATTAGAAGATCATACAGATTGTGCTTTAGGCCACAGCTGGAGCTGGTAAACATATTTATCAGAATCAGAGTAAATGTTTATTAAAAAGAAATGATCCTCACGTGGGCGATCTGATGCCGGTGTCATCCCTCAGTAATGTGAATAACATTAATTGATCGCTCCTGATGGCTGTAGGGCGGCATATTTGTGCTGTTCCAGGCATGTTGTCATTCCTTTTTTAAGATAGCAATGTTCATATTGAAAGTTGAAAAAATAAAAAATAAAAACTACTTTTTATAAATATAGATATTAAATAATCCAATAAACTATATGACACAGCAGTACAGTCCTGAGCAATGTAACGTACATGATATTTAATCTCATATCACCCAAACCGGGTTATATGAACTTCACCCCACTTTAAATTAGGTAAATGTTGTGCCTTGCATTAGACAGATTATCTTACCTGTTTTTCACACTTTGTTGAGCTTAGTCCTCCACACCATTCCAACGGCTTGGACCTGGATTAACACATAAAAAAAGTTTTACCTTGAAATATTTTATCACCAGGTGATTCAGTACATTCAGGTGGCCAGCTGACTTCATTTTATTGCCACATAACGTTGCTAAGTCTAGACTCTAGTCTGGACTCATCAAATCACATGACCCTTTCTTGGTCAATTTAGGATTTTCTTGGCTTAAAACAGGCCAATAAATTATGGGTCGGGATAGATAGACCGTGTGTTGCACATGTAAGTACCAGAAGCCAGAAACTAATGCATGAAATTGAGCAATATTGTGGCATCGACTAGCAACAAATTTAAAATTCTACATTTCTGACTAGATTTTAAATGTGCCTTTAATTTTAACATAAAGATATAGTAGAATTGTGATATTTTGGTATCAGGGAAAATATTCCTCTGTGAAATTAATATTATTATTTAATTATATATGGTTTCAATTATAAAACTTATCACAATCATCATTATCACAGTACTTAAATTACATTGTTCTTAAATTAAATGTTTTTTAAATACATTTTTGTTTGGCCTCATGCTTTATAGTGTCTCATTAAACATAATCAATTTACCAATCTTTAAAATGTAATATATGTAAATATAAATGTAATTTTATTATTTACGTGCAAATATAAAAACATTTAGACTGTATGTGTAAATACTGTAAAATGTTGTGTGTTGATTTTAGGGCTGCAACAACTAATCGATAAAATCGATAATTATCGATAATGAAATTTGTTGTCAACGAATGCCGTTATCAATTAGTTGGGCTGCTCACATCAGTGAGGAGCGCGACCACAAGATGCACAAATACACAAAGATACACACAGATACACAGCCGCTCGCGCAATGGAGGTTACAGAAGTGTCTGCAGGAGAAAGCGCGCGATAAAGTCCTCCAAGGTATAGGAGCAATTTACATTAAACGATGGTAATCTGCACGCTTTGCAAGACCGAGCTTTCATGGCACGTCATGCACGAACACTTAAAGAGAAAACATGTTGGTGTTACGGATGGCGAAACTTCAGCAGGGTCAGTAAAACTGTATCTCTTCACCGTATAAAAGTTGTCGCGCTAGATCTGTTCATGTGCTTCTTGCTAGCATCACAATGTGCAATCACCTCATGAGCAATAGTGATTAGTTAAATGGCGCTACTTTAGATTCGCTTACATTACACGGTGTGAATAACAGTAGAAATTACATTTAGTGATTGTTGTGGTTTTCAGCTAATGCAAATAACAGTACATTTGTGACTATTAGCTTTTTGCATTTCTACAGTTTTTTTTATAGTCCACTTGTAACAAACATAATTAACTGTGGTTTTACTTATGTATACATCATTTTATTATACAAAATTACATTTTTTTAGCTGTTTATATCTTAACAACTGAATATGTCAGTGTATTTTTTAAACAATATATATATAATATACATTTCATTTAAGGTTTAAAATGTCAAAATTAAAGATCATTAAACTCTATGTGGCTTTTGCACTTTTAAAAGTTTATTTTTATACATAAATAATACCCTGATTTATGTTTTTTATAGTTATAAGCAAAACATCAAATTAAAGAAGTGTTCAGGTTTTATCTGATTAATTGAAAAAATAATCGACCAACTAATCGATTATCAAAATGATCGTTGGTTGCAGCCCTAGTTGGTTTTGTCATTACTTGCTTAATACTGTCACGAACGGAGGAATTGTGTTGGCGTGGCATAAATGCAGAGGCAGCGATGATGATTTAGATGTTCTTTTTTAATAAAAAATTAAAGCAAAACTAAAACAAAAAAACTAAAACAAAACTCTTGCACTTAAGCACAACGAATATCTTACTATAACCACAACTACTACAACAACAAAATACTATAATTTAACCATAAGAAAAGCCAGACGCACAACAGAACTTAGACTGCATATTTATAATAATCAAACTAATATGTAACTTCAGTTCAGGTGAGTGCTCTCATCACCTGATCGAGGTGCACCATGGGAAATGGAGTTCAACAAAAAAAAAAACACAACAAAAACACAAACGTAGTCTTTGGGCGTTAGGCGCCCTCTAGGGGTTAACCCTGACAGTACCGCCCCCTTAAAAACGTTCCTCCGGAGCGCTAACAGAGGTCCAGGGCTCCCTCCCTAAGGTTTCGTGTCTGGTCCTCCTACGTGCTGCTGATTCTGTTCCTTGGGCAGGGTGGCAGGGCACATAGGACTGGAGAGATTCCTCCACTTTTTTGCAGTGTGACTGAAACGAGGTCCTCGACGCCGTTCGGCAGACGGGCCCTGGGTCATCTGCCTTGGAGCAGGGCGACAGAGCAGGTACTGGCAGGACGTCCTCGAAGCCAGAAGGAGGCATATCAAGCCTTGGAGGATCAGAGCCGGGCGGCAAAGTGGGCACGACATCATCGGAGCCGGGCGGAGGAATTTGGCACGATGTCCTCAGAGCCGGACTGCAGAGGAAGAAAGCCGGTTTGCGGAGGAGGAAGCGTGATGTCTTCACTGTCGAGCGGCAGAGGCAAAAGTGCAACGTACTTGACGTCCTCGAAATCGAGCAGAGGAGCTGGTACAACATTCTCGAAATCGAGTCGAGGAGCAGGTGGAACCGCAACGTCCTCGAAGTCGAGCAGAGGAAGAGGGAGCGCGACGTCCTCGCTGCCGAGCAGAGGAGGAGGAAATGCGACATCCTCGCTGTCGAGCGGAGGAGGAGGAAGCGCGACATCCTCTACGCCGAGAGGCAGAGGAGGAAGCGCGACGTCCTCGTAGTCGAGCGGCGGAGTATGAGGCGCGACGTCCTCGTAGTAGTGCGGAGGGGAAGGAAGTGCGACGTCCTCGCTGTTGAGCAAAGGAGGAGGAAGCATGACATCCTCGCTGTCGAGCGGAGGAGGGGGGAGCGCGACGTCCTCGCTGTCGAGCGGAGGAGGATAAGGTACAACGTCCTCGTTGCCGAGCAGCGGAGGATGAAGCGCAACGTCCTCGTTGTCAAGCGGAGGAGGCAGAAGCAAGACGTCCTCGTAGTCGAGCGGAGGAGGAGGAGGAAGCACATCGTCCTCGAAGTCGAACGGAGGAGGCGGAAGTGCGACGTCCTCGAAGTGGAGCGGAGGAGGCAGAAGCGTGTCGTCCTCGAAGTCGAGCAGAGGAGGTGGAACTGGGGCCGCAGAGTGGCTCTCTGGAAGATCTAAGCTCACTGCGTGGCTCTCTGGAAGATCTGAGCTCGCAGCGTGGCTCTCTGGACGATCTGAGCTCGCAGCGTGGCTCTCTGGAAGATTTGAGCTTGCAGCGTTGCTCTCTGAAAGGTTAAACTGGACGAGCAGTCTTTGGAGCTGTTCCACCTGCACTTCTGATTTTCCTCAGACTAGGCACTCCAAAGTCTTCATTTTGTTTTTCTTCAGCCATTCAGAGGTGGATTTGCTGGTGTGTTTTGGGTCATTGTCCTGCTGCAGCACCCAAGATCGCTTCAGCTTGAGTTGACGAACAGATGGCCGGACATTCTCCTTCAGGATTTTTTGGTAGACAGTAGAATTCATGGTTTCATCTATTACAGCAAGCCTTCCAGGTCCTGAAGCAGCAAACAACCCCAGACCATCACACTACCACCACCATATTTTACTGTTGGTATGATGTTCTTTTTCTGAAATGCTGTGTTACTTTTACGCCAGATATAACGGGACACGCACCTTCCAAAAAGTTCAACTTGTTTAACCACAAGGTATTTTCCCAAAAGTCTTGGCAATCATTGAGATGTTTTTTAGCAAAATTGAGACGAGCCTTAATGTTCTTTTTGCTTAAAAGTGGTTTGCGCCTTGGAAATCTGCCATGCAGGCCCTTTTTGCCCAGTCTCTTTCTTATGGTGGAGTCGTGAACACTGACCTTAATTGAGGCAAGTGAGGCCTGCAGTTCTTTAGATGTTGTCCTGGGGTCTTTTGTGGCCTCTCGGATGAGTTGTCTCTGCGCTCTTGGGGTAATTTTGGTCGGCCGGCCACTCCTGGGAAGGTTCACCACTGTTCCATGTTTTTGCAATTTGTGGATAATGGCTCTCACTGTGGTTCGCTGGAGTCCCAAAGCTTTAGAAATGGCTTTATAACCTTTACCAGACTGATAGATCTCAATTACTTTTGTTCTCATTTGTTCCTGAATTTCTTTGGATCTGGCATGATGTGTAGCTTTTGAGGTGCTTTTGGTCTACTTCTCTGTGTCAGGTAGCTCCTATTTGAGTGATTTCTTGATTGAAACAGGTGTGGCAGTAATCAGGCCTGGGGGTGACTACAGAAATTGAACTCAGGTGTGATAAACCACAGTTAAGTTATTTTTAACAAGGGGGGCAATCACTTTTTCAAACAGGGCCATGTAGGTTTAGATTTTTTTTCTCGCTAAATAATAAAAACCATCATTTAAAAACTGCATTTTGTGTTTAATTATGTTATCTTTGACTAATAGTTAACGGTTTTTGATGAGCAGAAACATTTAAGTGTGACAAACATGCAAAAGAATAAGAAATCAGGAAGGGGGCAAATAGTTTTTCACACCACTGTAAATGCAGAGGCAGCATTTGACAATTTAGATGTTCTTTTTAATAACAAATTAAAGCAAAACTAAAACAAAATTCTTGCACTTGAGCACAATGAATACTTTACTATAACCACAACTACTACAACAACAAAATACTATAATTTAACCATAACAAATGGCAGACACACAACAGAACTTAGACTGCCTATTTATAATAATTAAACTAATGAGTCATCTCGGTTCAGGTGAGTGCTCTCATCACCTGACCGAGGTGCACCATGGGAAATGGAGTTCAACTCAAAAGAAACCACAACAAAAACACAAACATAGTCTTTGGCCGTTAGCCGCCCTCTAGGGGTTACCCCTTACAAATACAAAATAAAGATTTATTTGGCTTATAGTTTATCCCAAAGAATCACATTTAAGGTATACAGCAGAACCTCGCATCCCTGTCAAATTTCAATTAATAATGAATGGAATTTCACAAGACGTTTGCATCGACATAAACCGAATGCCGGCTATGTTAAGCGAAGCGAGTTTACAAATTTTACAAAGATTTTTCAGTCAGCGAAAGCTGTTTCAAAAGAGTCAACCCATGATACTATCGTTGCCTTCAGCATGCGATGGAAAGTTACTTAATTTTTTTGTATGTTAATTAGCTAATATTTTTGGGTGGCTGAAACTGATTATATGCATTATATATTTCTTTTGGGAAAAAATACATTTGTATGCTGAGGTTTTGATGTAATCTTTTGAATGAATGAATAAATAAATGATCAAAATGTATTAGTTAAAACAATTTATGTAACAAATCCATACATCAATTTTTTTCTGAAAGGCATGCTTAGTCACGTGATTAGATGTTCTTGGTGTTCTTATTTTTCTAAGTGGAAAAAGCACAAAAAAATGTACAGTGCCACCACACACTTACTATTATTATTATTATTATTATTATTATTATTAAAGTAGTCTGTAATGCACTTATGTGGCTCCTGATTAATTTTATAAGTCCATAAAAAGCCGTTAAAAACCGTCAAAATCCTGATCCCAGCACACAACGTTAGTTAGTGAGTGACGTCACGATTTGAAAAGCGCGCTAAGCACGCGGGGAACCGATGTGGAGGAACGTTGGGCCAATGGAACGCCTTTTTTTTTTTTTTTACCGCTAAGTGTTTAAAAGCCGCGACCCTGACAATCTAACCGCGGCTTGATGACTAACTGTGTGGTCTGACTTTTATGCATGGAACTTCAGTGAGTCATATAAAAAGCTCTGAGTCAACAGCAGCCATATTCTCAGATCAGAAATAAGGTTTTAAACCGTTTTATATCTGTATGTGTCTTCGTTCTAGAGTACTTATCTATTTATATATAAAACTAAATGAATCGCGACTTGCGAGTCGGCTCCCAAGATTTACCCAAAAGAACCGATTCACTTTGCGGGTTATGCAAACAAAGACACATAATGATGTGTAGAAAGAATTGATTATTAAAAAGTTAATAAAAAGTTATATGCTTAAATAAAGACGTAAGTAAAATAATAATTTATTCATGTATGGCCGCACTCAAGACTTCAGCGAGGTCCTGCGAAGAGGCGAACCTACTTCCGGATTGGGACTGACTTACGACTGATCCTAATGTACAGCCATGTTCCACAGGATACAACAGCATATAATGATAATAAACATAATAAATAAAGTTAACGATGCGAACAACTGTAACATGAGTGCCCATGTTTTGTTTTATTTACCCTGCCAAGGCGCGTTGGATTCGGTGATTCCCCGATCTGAGTCCGTGGCGGAGAATCTGGGTTGCCAGGTCCATCAGCAGTCAGTCACCTACAGTTTGAATACAGTTGTTGTTGTTGTTGTTGTTGTTGTTGGTCTTTGCTCCCGGCAAGGGGAGCACTACGACCAGTGGCTGGGGAGTTTAGGCTCTGGCTGGGAATCGAACCTAGGCCTTCCGCAGGCGAAACACGTACCACCTGTACCCCTACTGAATACGGTACATTGGTTAAATCTCACAAGCAAGTACAATACGTATACACATGTGAATGGTAGTAGGGTTCTGCATAAAATATGTCTAAAAATACAAATTAAAATGGAATTTAAAAAGGACAAATTTTTTTAATGGGTGTGAACTATGTGAAATATGAACCCCACCCCCCACCCACTGATTTTGAATATTTTCAAACACTGGATTTTGTACATTTTAATTGCTTATATTACTTAATAATATATTATATTGAGATATTATTTCACCATGCACAGTAACAAATGGTGTATGCTTACTTATATTCAAATAAGCAATAACTAAATTAAATACATATTCTATGGTTTACTGTAAACAAGCAGACATTTTGTCTGTCTGCCAATATCTTAATGTAATTATGTAAATCTTTCTCTGTTAGTGCTGACGCTCCCTACAGCATTTAAGCAAGTATGAGCAAGTAGAACGAGTTAAGCAAGTACAAGGAACATGATCAAATAGTTGCCAATGCAGAATCTGAAAATCATTTCTGGTATTAACAGAACAGTGTGCAGTATTTTCTTTGTTCTCACACCGACCTCCAGATATTGCTCGATGATTAAATCATGCCCAAGAATTTTGTAAAAGGTCACTCACAATTTCCAGTGCTCGACCATTCAACGAGGAAGAAGCCGAATCCTGGCTATTGTTCCACAGCATGCAGGTCAACACTGCGTGGCTAACAGCTTCAGTGCAACAGTGGCAACTTAACCCAGACTTACCAATAAGCAGAAATTTTCTACGCAGTGATGCACGTTTATAACCTTTGTTCATAATGCTATAAATGGAACAGACTTTGCATCTTTCCCCCTAGACTCCCACTTTCTGTGACCAGTTACAAGAATTTAGTCTCATGTGTAATTGGTTAGAGGTTACGTAGAACAAATCCTAGAGTTGTGTTATGAATATTTATAAATTTTAAAATGTCACTCCTTTTCTATATCACTTTATCCTGTACAGAGGGTTGCGGGGGGCCTGGAGCCTAGCCCAGGAGGCATGGCAAGGCATGAGGCAGGGTGCCAATCCATCACACCACCAGGACACACACTCACATGTTCATTTCCACTCTACGGGCAATTTGGGAATGCCAAATAGCATAATCTGCATGTCTTTGGACTGTGGGAGGAAACATGCAAACTCCATGCACACAGACCCCGAGGCAGGAATTGAACCCTGACCCTGGAGCTGAAATGCAGTGGAGGACAGTGCTAATCACCACACCATGGTGACGTCACCAGTTACCTTTAAATAAAATATGCTAAATAAACTGAGTTAGGGATGAGGATTATCTATTTATTGAGGAACTCACAAATGATGAACAGTAAAATGAAGATAATTTAGTGTTTTAACTCACGAATTTTGCAAGTGTTTTTGTTTTATTCACAGCAAGAAGAAAAAGACCAAGGAGAAAAAGTAACGTAAAATTTTTCATCCAAGCCTGCTTTTTAAACTCAATTCCTGGATACAGAGGATCTGGCAACCCGAAGACTAACCCGCACTTTCACTTTCGATCTTACGTGTACACTCACTCTAACTTCATGCACCATAAATAGGTGCCCTAACTAGTGCAGGAAATAAGTTTCTAAATACAACATTAAGTGCACTACACACACCATCAGGGTGTAATTGGGAGACGGTTAGTGCCGCGTGCAGAGTTTTGTTTTTGTGCCGTCTGCAAATGTTTTTGTAATTCTAAAAGTGCCGTGTGCAGATGTTTGAAAGTGAAATTCTGAAAGTGCCGTGTGCAGCGTCTGTTTTTCAGCCTTAGTTCTTCATATCTCGCGAAATGTAAAAACAACAATGTTGTAATGCAACAACACTAATAATAATAATAATATTAAGTTTGACATAAATAATACTCCCAGAAATTGGTAGTTGGATTTTCTCTTTACTAATAAAATGTATTTTTTCAGAATGAAGCTTTGAAGTGTACCGACTCGAACCGAATCACTTTTCAAACGAGTCGTTTATCCAGTACATAAAATACACATATTCTCTTAAATTTACTAGACTATTGCTACTTCTATAATGTTTATGTTTGTGCACAATCATTATCATTAATCATTATAATAACAGCCTTATATTTGTAATATTATTACACATATGATATTTGTGATAATTGGTCACACCACCACTATTTGCTGAACTTGAGATTGATCTCGATTTTTTCTTTGCTTTACTTTACCTTCAACTTTATTGTCATTGTTATAAATAACAGAGTATAAATAACAAGGAGATATCTTCCCAGCATCTAGTAACAGAAGTAATCGCGTCCCAGTAATCCAACCCTGTTCCTATTGGATCCAATCCCTTCCAGGATATGCTCCAGACCGTCTCAGGAGACCGTCTCCACTCCAGCATCACGACTGTCACCAGTGGCTCCATCACACCAGCTCATGAAACGTTTCCTCCAATCCAGAAGGAACCCACTTTGGGTATCACCTCTCTCTTACTTTCTAAAATCCTTAAACAAACTCTTTCTCTATCTCTCTTTCTTACACGATATCCAAATCTGTTAAAAAGGAAGAAGAAGATGGAGAAGAAGAAATCCTGATGCCGGTAAAGAAGCCACTGAGTGCAGTTACAGATTTCCTCCACTAGAGAGAGAAAAAGTTCTACATTTTCAAATGGATAACTTAGTTTATTATTCTTCTACTCATTCCCGAGGCATCTGGAGATTGTGCCAGTTTCAGTAGACAAAGACCAACCCAGCGAGGTTCCTGAGGCATCCAGAGAAGGACCAGCTCCAGCTGGATTCTGCTTTATGATGGTTGGAGCTACACATCCTGCTCCTGTGCTTCCAGTGATCCTGACCCCATCTGCCTCATTATTATCTAGACACATTTTTCTCACACATACACACCTCCATAAATTTTCTTTGCATTTTTGTTAAGCTGTGTTGAGACAATGACTATTGTTAAAAGCGCTATATGAATAAAATGGAATTGAATAACAATACCTGACGTAAGATCAAGGTTTTGCTTTGTATTATTCTATACCTATTCTATTACTATCTACCTGATAGTTTTTGACAGATAGATTGAATAGCAGGTGTACATGACCATTGATCTGAAACTGACCATTTTTGAAAAGAAAAATTCCAAAAACCAAATGCTGAGATTTGCAATGTAATAACATCCATTTTGCTGTAATTTTAAGTGTAGCTTAGTCCAATTAAGTTGTGTAATGAGGCTGCATTAATTACTCACAATAATTGAAATTAGAGGAACAGAGAATTAATGTAAACTTTATGTAACACCATTACTTCATACCAAGTGAAAGTTGTAACTAACACAGATATTTATTTAACTTATTTAAGAGAATTCCACACCCTACTCCATTTGTTCTTCCAAGAATAGTGGCAGCTGTTATAGCTGCAAAAGGAAAGGGGACCGACTCCATACTAAAGTATTGTACTACAGTTGTAACAGATAGTAGGCCTACATTTTACAATCAAGAGTGAATTTACAGGTACAGGGCAAACAGTGAGAAATAAATACATCCTGAATTCTTTCTCCTAATTTACAGTCTCCGTATTTTAATAATAAAATAGTGACCTTGCACTATAGCCATATATACACCCATCAGCTGTGACATTAGAACCACCTGAGAAAGAACGTCCCTCCAACCATGCTCTTGTCAAATTGGTCCCTATAGCCCTCCCAGGTTGCCTGATGATCGAGGAACCGGCATAGCCCATCCACCTACATTACTATTTAGAAATAATGTAAGATTTCACACAAGCTGCTCCGAACCGCAACTGGTTCAGCAGCAACCCACGTTTTATGTTCCCTATTTGTAAGTCCAATAGAAGTATTATTTTTAGCACATTAATGGAAAGTGTGGAACGCAGACCTCGCAAGCATGTGACACTAATAGACAATGGAGGAAGCATCTGATGCCATTCACAGAGATTGATCTGCCATGCCCGCCGTTGGTTCTAACAAATCATCGCAGAAAAATGCTATCCACGGATCAGAGGATCCGAGGTAGGATGCAGAGTAATCTTGATTATTGCATCGAGTTTTGCTACATACTACATAACATGGGGAACATTCGCGTTGCATAAAGTTTACTAAACTGTACTGTTAATGCTATTCCGGGGGAAAAAAATCAGAAATTTCACCAAAACAAGAATCTTATTTTCACATGCATTTGAATATGTCCTCATGAAGCCAAAACATGCATGAATACTTTTAATGGTAGTTTTATTGTTATTATTATTATTATTGATCTCATCAGTGTTTATTTGATGATCTGTAAGAGATAAGATTATAATAGTTGCGTATTTGGCGAAAGGAGAGTTATAAAAAAAAGAGAACATGATTTTGAGTGCTGTGTTTCACTCTACAATAGATGGATCGAAGTTCTGAACATAGTTCACCCGTCATTCGATGTTTAGAGTTTTAATTAATTGAGACATTTAGCAGAAATGTGTTTAAATGTGTTGGTGGAAAAAACTATATGAGGCAAGTCACAAAAGCACTGCTTGTTGCATATTTTAATATAAACAGTATTTACATTCATATATGTGGAATGTACATAAAGAAAACATTCAGAACATATACACACATTGAACCAACAGTACACTTTCCATAAATTCATGACAAAACAAATAACCCACTGTTGGTTGGTATATCTTGCTGTACAGAATCTCTTATTAGGCATGACAATAAGCAGTTATACAGTACACTGCAACATTCAGTATTTATTACCATTATTATCATTATCATCAGTGAAGGCAGTATGGCTAGATGACAACAATTACACCCCTTAGACGGAATCTTTTTACGTAAAAGAATTCGTAAAGATGGTCGGTTCAACTTGGGACGAATGTAAATGGTTCGCTCAAGAATGTTTTGTTAGATTAACGGAGAACAAAAAGGTGGATTGAACGCAATTTTTTTAACGGACTGAAGATCATGATTGACACGTTTAAGGCAACGTTCAAATTACATCACGTCACTTCATTTATTACATCAGAAAAAATTCTGATAGCTCAAAGTGATGAAGTCATGACATAACATGGAATTTCAGTTAGCGGTCGATGCTACAGTACGGGAAAAGGCTGCATGTTTTTTTTTTATTAAAGGGAGAGTTTTCTTGATAATTTACCTACACATCTGAGGTAAATGTTGACCTTCCCGATACGATACTCTAGTTTTTGTGGACATTATGTTCTTCTAAAATAATTTTACACTAAGCAAATTAGTATTTCTCATGTTTCCTAGGTGGCTAGCAATGAGAACTGTCACTCTCAGACCTTTAACCAACAACAACAGCTAACCATACTTGAACTTGTAGCATCTGTACAATCGGTTTTAGACGTACAATCGGATCTAAATGAAATGTTAACGGAATCTGTTCAGTTAATTTACAACAAAAAAAGCTCACCACGGTTTCCAGTGAAGTGAAACTATTTTTAATATTCCTGAATTATCAACAGTTTAAATTATTAACGCTTCTGTCGTCCTCAATGTGGTCATTGCATGCATGTGCGTGTTTAAGATGAAACCAAAAATATCTGATTAGAATCTCATCCAGTTGAAACCTATCGAATTGCTTAATGTGGATGAATAATCAATTATTAGAATCTTTAATGTGTGCTTGATATCTGGATATGTTCAAGTACAATGTGCAGCTCTGCTCGATAAGAAGTGTATACGCACTGTATTATACAACACTGTACAGCAACGCATAAACACTTCCTCTATATCATTCAGCATATACTATATAACCCATGTACACAGATCTATATAGGTTCTAAATATTAACACCTTTGTGTTACTATCACACTCATGCTACACTTTCTTCTGATTGTCTGGCAGGTGTCTGTTGTGTTCTTATACAGGGACACATTTAATAACGTAATCCTAATCTGTGTGGGAGCTTCAGGATCCTCGGCTTCCCAGAAATAAAGGGATCGGGAATGTAGTATATACTAGTTTTTCCAGGAAAGTTACAAGGTAAAGTTTTTTAATAAGGAAAAAAAATTAGATTGAGATGCTGTTGTATTACCTTAAACAGATCATTCATGCCCGAAAACCCTCCAAAGTGGCTAAATTAAAACAATTCTGCAAAGAAGAGTGGGCCAAAATTCCTCCAGCGAAGTGAAAGACTCATTGCCAGTTATCGCATATGCTTGATTGTAGTAATTAGGTTTAGGGAGCAATTACTTTTTCACACAGGGCTAGGCAGGTTGGGAGAGCTGTTTTCCCTTAATAAATGAAATCATTATTTAAAAACTGCTTTATATGCTATTATATGCTGATGATATCAGGATAGGGAATGTAGATTTCCAGAACTGGGGATACACCATATTCAAACATCATTTTTCTGAAATAGAGAATATAGTATATTCCAGTGTTCCCAGAATCAGATTTTCTACATATCCCAACTTTGCCTTAATAGGGGGTACAGAATAGTTCAGGGAATATATCCAGTTATCCAGGACAGTCAGTATGATTTAGCCAAATGTGTCCAGAACAACGGTCTATGATATAATACAATTACTTCTGCCAGGGTAGAAAATATATCATATTATATATCCAAATATTCTGATGTGTGTATATATATATATCAGCGGAATATATATATCCAGCAGGACAGAGATGATAGTATTTCCCAGGAATCTCAGGATATGGTGTATCTGATCTTTTTCTGCTGGGAAATACAATGTTCTCTTTTTGATATGATGAATATGACATTCCTTTGTCTGGGAACATTTGGCTTTGTTATGTTCCCTGGAATATATTTTATTCCCTGTCAAGTAAAAGTTTGGATACACAATAGAACCTTGAATTGCGAGTTATTACGCTCACGATATGGCATATGAAACATCCCAGTGTTTATGAGATGGAGAATACTGCAATGTCTGTTTCTATTAAAAAAAGCTAAAGCTAAGGAATGATATTATTTTCATATCATCTAGTTATGTGAAAGTCCAGGATAAAGCGTCCCAATATTGGAAAATAAACACCTGCCTGAAACATACTCACTCACACACACACACACACACACACACACACACAAAGCTTAGATGCTTTCTGACGTGCACACATAATGTGTCTGTGTGCAGACTCGCACACCTTCAGACTGTAAATGCGGGAGAAGATAAATACATAAACGCCCCCACAGAAGAAAAGGAAATTACACTGAATAGACAGATGATTGATCACGCAGCGTGTGAACATAATAACGCCGCAAACCTCTACAAATAACGCCCGAGTTCTCTGCCTTTCATCTCAGACCTATCAGACTGTGTCTATTTTCTGCTAATGAAGCACTTGCCGTCTCACTCCCTCTACCTGTCTCATCCTCCAGATTCTGTCTTCGCTCCTCGTGCCGTGCTGAAGGAACAGAAGGAAAAAACACACCTGATCCTTTAGCCATTTAGAAAAGCACACCGGTTTGATTGACAGCTAATTTGCACGTACATCCCTTTTTCAAATATTCGCTACCCACAATGCCTTGCAGCATCTGCGCCCTGGGGTTCTGAACTCGGTGGTTTCTAGAGACTTCCATGTACTGTGACTGACAGCCCGAGACACGCTGACACACTCGAGCCAACAAACAAAAGGAAAAAATAAGCTTTCTCGCTTTCTCTCTCTCTCACACACACACACACGCCGACACTACATGCTCTGCTGGCAAGCTTTTAATTCCCTCGGCTTTAAATCGATTCCCCAATTTCCTCTGCATTGCAGGAACCAACACACACACACACACACACACACACACACACACGCATTCCATATTTCTGTCACTTCTTGCAAAGTAGTTAAACAAGGCCACATCAAACAAGGCACATGACACATGAAATAAATAATCAGAAAAGGAAAAAAAGAAGAAGAGAGGAATAGAAACTAGTGAATATAAAAAAAGAATGCAGGCGTCCATCCATCCTTTTATTTAAGCATCCATCCATCTGAATGTTTCTCCTATTCATTGTTTGTTTGTTTTATCTAATCCAACCACCCGCCCCTTTGTTCAGCCAACCATTCAGTTTTTTCTTTATCCATCCATTTATCCATTTATCTATTTATTCTGTGGTTTACAAAACCATTGTTCATATTTCTCATTTCCCCTCATCAAGCTATCCATCATGACCATCCATCTTTCCCCTTCTTCCTTGTTTTATTTTTTAAACCAAATAATCAATACAGCTATTCCTCCCTCCCATTCTTTTTTCCACTAAACCGTTCATCTATCCATCTATTTCTTCCTTTCATTTTCCCAAATCCCATCCATCCATCCCTCGCCAAACCATTTCCCTTCATTCTTGTATTTTATACCCTAACCATCAATCCCTTTCTTCAACCATCCATTCCTTCCAAATATTGTTCGTTCTTATCCATCCATTCCGCGTTTCTATCCATCCCTCTGATAAACCAATGTACCCTGAACATCCTAATTATGTGTGTGTGCATGTGTCACCCACATCTCTGAGCGCGTCTTAACCATCCCTCTTGATTCCAGATTAAATGTGTGTGTGTGTGTGTGTGTGTGTGTGTAGTTCTTTTCTTCGCCTCCATGTCCAATGAGAAAGCTATGAGGTTACTGTACACAAATCACCACGGTAACAGTCCTCAGGGGGCGGAGCATCACAGCTTGACGGCGACCACACAGGCTCCGGCTCGGCCCAAGCACAAAGGTGCCACCTACAGTGCACACACACACACACACACACACAGTGTTAAATTATAGTTTATTGCGATTTATTTCATCTTTCTATAATACACCAGCAGGTATAAAGTGAAGTGTACAACAAGGTATACAGTGTGTGTGTGTGTGTGCTTTTTTTCAGTTCACAGTTTCTATTTTCACTTGGCTAAGGCACCAACACAATTGCAGAAAGGTGATACTATTAATGTTGAGCCAATCTTGTACACTAACACGCGCACACACACACACACACACACACAGATCTAATACACTTGTTATACATGACACTAAAACTACACACCTTCAGTCCGCTGACAAAATTAATTTTTTCCAAAACAGGATGACAAGAACACAAGTCTGTTTCTATGGTAACCGCTTTACCTTATCATATGTGTGTGTGTGTGTGTGTGTTTAGAAAGAAAAAAAAATTTTGTACTAACTGAAAGCAAAGCGCCATTACTTTAATTTAATTAACTATATGATGCGTGTTACTGTGATAAAAGATTAAACGTTTAGACAGAAAGACGGTGCCACATACAGACAGACAGTAAAGACAGACAGACGGTAAAGACAGACAGATCAATAGGCGGTCAGACAGATAATGAGACAGACAGACAGATGATGAGACAGACAGACAGATGGTCCGACAAACTAACGGGGAAACAGATAGCCGGTGCAACAGACAGACAGACTGTGTGACAGACTGTGTGACAGACTGTGTGACAGACTGTGTGACAGACGGTGAGACAGACGGTGAGACAGACGGTGAGACAGACGGTGAGACAGACGGACACAATGAAACGGGCAGAAAGATGGTCAGACAGACAAACGGGGAAACAGATAAACGGTGAGACAGATGGTGAGACAGGCAGACAGATGGTGAGACAGGCAGACAGACTGACGATGAGACGGACAGCCGGTGAGACAGACGGACCTGAGTCCACTCGTTGGTCTGGGGGTCGTACGCCTCCACGGTGTTCAGGTAGACCTGGCCGTCGTAGCCTCCCACAGCGTACAGCCGGTCTCCGAGTAAACACACCCCCACGGCGTCCCTGCTGACGCTCATTGGGGCCACGGCCGTCCAGGTGTCCGTCTTCGGGTCGTACCTGTGAAAAGGGGGCGGAGCTTTAGTCACAATACGGCAGTATGGGCGTCACAGACATGGCTCTATTCTGGAATAAATGCGAATGCAATTAAACTTGAGAAGGAGGATTATTTCAGAGATCCCCAAAAAGATTTAAAGAAGGGTCAACTGGTGGGCGAAGCGAAGTTCTAAGCTGGAACACTGTACGAGGACGTCCAACAAGAAGGACACTTCCACCTCTCCCAGTACAGCTCATACGCTCGACTGAACAGTACGAACTCAGAAACCTGGTGTGAAATATCCAGTGTGTGTGGGACTGTTTGCGTGACCTCTGACCCCTCACCTCTCGACGCAGTCCGAGAGCCGGGAGGCGAGGCTGGAGGCGGGGGCGTCGTGGCCGCCGATGGCGTACAGAAAGCCGTTCCAGGTCGCCACGCCGACGCCGCCTCTGCGCTTGGCCATGGGAGCGCACGCACTCCATTTGTTCGTGTGAGGATCAAAACACTCGACTGACTTTAGACACGAGCTGCCGTCTCGCCCTCCTACTGCATACAGCCTACAGACAAGGGAGAAAGAGAGAGAGGGACATAAACCGAAAAAATAAAAAAGTCGAAGAAATTACAAAGTGAGGCACAGACAGGAGAGAAATAAGTAAAAGGAGAAGGCAAAAGTAATGAAAAGGTGGAGAAAGAGATAAAAGTGACAGAAAAACAGAAGAAAATGAAGGATGAGATGAAAGAAAAAGTAGAGAGAGCAAACAAGTAAGAGTGAGAGGAAGAAGGAGGAGGAAAGAAAAGAAAAAGGAAAGAGAGAATGGTACGTAAGACAAGTGAAAAAAAGAGAAGGAAAAAATTTATAAGTGAAAGTGACGTCCAAAGCATGGAGAAAAAAAAGTGAAAGAGATGAAGAGAGGAAGAAGAGAAAGGAAGGAAGGAAGCAGTCAGGATGAAAGACAAAGGAAAGGCCGAGAAAATAAATAAAGAACAGAACAATTAAAAGAGGGAAGAGAGAACGAAAAACCTAAACTAAGAATGGAGAAAAGGAGAGAAAGAAAAGAAAAAAGAAAAAACAAAGAACAGAGCAAGGAAGACAGAAAGGGAGAGAGAAAAGGGAGCACACACTTGCTGTTCAGCACGGCCACGCCCACTGTGCTGCGGGGCGTGGCCATGGATGCGACGAAGCTCCACTGCCTGGCCTGAGGATCCCAGCGCTCCACCGTGCTCAGGTAACTCCATCCGTCATGACCTCCGACTGCGTACATGGGGCCCTCCAACACTGCGACGCCTACACACACACACATCGTTATTATATAGAAACCCCTCCCAGAGCACACGGTGAGAGGACAGCGGCGTCTCACCCAGGCCGTGGCGATGTGTTGCCATGGGAGGCATGATGCTCCAGGTGTTGCTGCGCGGGTTGTAGCACTCCACCGTGTTCAGGGTCTTCAGGCCGTCGCGGCCCCCCACCACATAGAGGCGCTGGTCGATGACGGCCACGCCGAACTGCAGTCTCCGCCCGCTCAGCACGCCCACCTGCCGCCACGTGTCCCTGCGCACGCAGTACTGCTCCATACTCGTCGCTCCTGGGATCAAACTGCCGTTAAGATTCCTGTGACTAGTTTAAGACCTCACGAGTATGAGCTAGTAGAGGTTACCCTTGGTGGCGTCCATGCCGCCGACGGCGAACAGCGCCCCCACGGTGGCCTTCCGCGGCCGCGTCCTCGGGCTCTGCAGCAGCGGTCGGCGCTCGGGCAGCAGGTGGTACTTCATGGCCTCCATGACCAAGCGCTGGCACTCCACGCTGTCCCTCAAGAGTGGGTTCGACTCCATGTCTGCTAGGAACTAAAAAACACAACACAAGCTCCGTTTAACCAACTTGCTCCTCTATTCACCTCTTGCTCTTTCTCCCGTCATTCTCTCTCTTTTCCTTTTTATCTCCTCTGACTCTCACTCATTCTCAAAACATGTGAGAACATTCCAGGTTTGTTCCGTTATAATAAACGAATCAGTAGTTATAACTTGCTAAAAATAAATAAATATAATAAACAATGATAAAACATGTTTTCGAGATGTTTTGATCTTGATATTAGTAGGATCTTTATGGAAGCTTCAAACTGGGACCTCCATTTCAAACCACAGTTTAACTTCAGGTCTAGAAGATTTCATGGTTCTGAGTCCAGAGGGAACGCAATCGTACACTGAACCCCCGAAACCACCAGGTACCCGGTCAGAGTCTGGGGAAAGGTAGCACGCAATAGGAGGAATGAGTGGTTGAGCAGAAGATATATTCGCAAAGTTCCACTCGTTATTTATAGATAGATTTGTTTTTCTAGGAGAATCTGAATGATTCTGAAGTTCTCCGCTGTGTTTATTAAACCCATCAGGTACACCGGCACTACACGTTTCATAAACCTAGCTTACATCACGCAGACGCCTTGGCTACCCCACCATCCATCTTTGCTTTCATTCCCTTCTATCTCTTCATACATCACCGCACTTAAAAAAAAACAACATACACTAAAATGTTTCTCTGTAAAGCAGCCCGGCGGCAGCTGGGTCGCTCTGACAGAGGGATATATCCAATATCGTATTTCATCAGACAGGCGGCAGAGTGAGCCACGGAGCTGGGAGTGAAGGGAAAAAAGTCAGCGAGGAGGATGAAAGGCGCCGCGATTTCCATTTAGATTGAACGGAACGGACACGGCTGAATCGTGTGTCTCGCTCAGAATGCGCTTGGATGTCATCTCCGCTTCTTTCCTTCAAGGCCGCGATCTGAAGTGTCGCAGAAAGTTCACCGGGGACGAGAGTTTGAGCGAGCGATGACGGAAAGGAGAGCTAATTAAACAAAGAGGTGTCCGAGGTGTGGCAGGCAAGGTAGCACTCCCACATCTACCGCTACGACAAGGACGCGCTTCCGACTAGCTTGGACTTGGACGGATAAAAATGAGTCAGAGACAAAAAGTTTTCTTTCCTCATTTGTTTTAACAGGCACTTTCCCACTTACTGTAGTGTGTGTGTGTTTGTGTGTGTGTGTGTGTGTGTGTGTGTGTGTGTGTGTGTGTGTGTGTGTGTGTGTGTGTGTGTTTGTGTGGGGCTGGTGGATGAATACACAGAGGAGAAAACTGATGCTTGAGGCGGTTTGTGTTTGGATGTGTGGGTGTGTGTATAAATAAAAAGAGTGTGCAGAGGAACATCCTGTCTAAATAAACCCAGACCCTCCTGATACCATCACACACACACACACGTACAGCAAACAATTTAAAAATCATGAACATGACTGATGGACAGACCAACATCAGATTGCAGTGATCTGACTGAAGAGTAATGGACAGACTTTTAAATGATGGATGGATAGATGGATATATAGATAGATGGGACTGTGACAGAGAGACGGGTTAGTCTCTGGCAGATGTGAGTGAGTGATCAGTGGATGAATAGATGAACGGAAGGCTCCCTGGTCTGTTAGTTGTTGGATGGATAGAAGGATGGATGGAACTGTGACAGACAGAATTTGTCTCTGATGAATAGAATGATGGATAGATCAGCTGGATATGTGAACAATAGAAGAAACTGTTTCACAGGCAAATACGTTTAAATGAAAGATTGACAGAAAAACTGATAGATGAGTGGAACTTTTTGAATAGCAGATTGGTTTTGTGATGGATAGAAGGATAGAAGGGTGGAACTGTCTAACAGGATCGGATTTGTAATTGGATAGATGATTAGGTAAAAGATGCAACTAATTAAAGATGAGTGGATAGAACGTTCTGATTAGTAGATTAATATTGTGATGGATAGAAGGATGGAAGGATGCATGGAATAGTCAAATTGGCAAGTTGTTTTTGGCAATGTATGGAAGGATGAATGAAACTGTCTGACTTAATGGATGGAAACATAACAATGAGAGTGTTTTTAATGTATAGAAGGATGTATGGAAAAATGAATGGAAGGATGAAACCTTATGAATAGCAGATTGGTTTTGTGTAGTTTTTAGATAGATAGATAGATAGATAGATAGATAGATAGATAGATAGATAGATAGATAGATAGATAGATAGAATTGTCTGACTAGCAGGGGCAGTTTTCGTGATGGATGGGTAGATGGATAGAACTGTCTGACTAGATGGATGTATTGATGCAACCATCTGACTGGATGGATGAAGGGAATGATAGAACTGTCTGAGACTGGATGGATGGATAGATAGATAGATGAATGGAGGATAGAACTATGACTAAATAAATGGATAGATAGATGGATGGATAGAACTATGACTAAATAAATGGATAGATAGATGGATGGATAGAACTATGACTTAATAAAGGGATAGATAGATGGATGAAACTGTCTAACTGGATGGTTGGCTGGATGGATGTATTGATGTAACTGTCTGAATGGATCGATGGATGGATGTAACTGTCTGAATGGATCGAGAAATTGATGAATGGATGGAACTGTCTGACTATATGGATGGATGAAACTGACTAGATGGATGGATGAAACTGACTAGATGGATGGATGAAACTGACTAGATGGATGGATGAAACTGACTAGATGGATGGATGAAACTGTCTGACTGGATGAATGAAACTGTCTGACTGACTGGATGAATGGATGAAACTGATGGATTGGATGGATGGAACTGTCTGACTGGATGGATGGATGGATGGATGGATGGATGGAACTGTCTGACTGGATGGATGAAACTGTCTGACTGGATGGATGGATGGATTGATAGAACTGTCTGACAGGACAGATGGTCGGACGCGCGGGCCGACCTGGGGTTTGAGCAGCGGCAGGCGGACGTGCTGGAGCAGCGCGGGGAGCTGAGTCTGGCGGGTCTCGGCATCGTACTGCACCCAGCTGAGCAGAGCCGACACCACCGTCTCCTCGTCTGGAACGTTCATATCATCCGATACCAGGAGCTTCTCCACCTCACACGCCGGGAGCAGCAGGAACTCCTGATTCTTCATCACACCCAGGAAGTGCTCCTGAATGGGAAGATATTAAGGCTAAGGGGAGGGCTGGACACAGGGATGTCATTCACGTGTGCTCATCTGCATATGCGGCCACACCCACCCAAACCCAAGGGTGACCAGCTGATAATAAAACAGTAGTATATACTTCCAATATTATATCTCAAGTTATATAATTAAAAGACTGAAAAGAGAGAGAGAGAGACAGTGAAGAAGAGAGAAAAAGAAAGAGAGATAAAACAGACTCTGAGAGGAAAGAGTGAGCCAGTCTGAGCGAGAGATGAGGAAGGGACTCAGTGACATCTCAAAAAAGAGACGATGTCCAGGCGATCTCCATGACAACCCAAGGCCATGACATTAGATGAAAAAACCTGGAGTTTCTCCAGATAACCGCTAGTGTGACCACACACACACACTATCCTTTGCACACAAGCATGGATGTGTGTATATGTGTGTGTTTGGGTAAAGAGTTAATCCGGGAGGGGGATAAATCCTCTAGGAAGTGGAAGGAAAAAATAAATCAATGAAAGGAAAAGACAAAACAGGAGTAAGAAACTGAGAGGGCAAGTGCTAATAAGTCCCTTTTGAGATTATTCTGTAGACAGTCAGTGACTATGATATACCTCTGTCTCTCTGTAAAGGGGGTGTGGCCATTGTGAGCAGGAAATGCATTCTCATGCACATGTGTGTGTGTGTGTGTGTGCGTGTGGTATTACCATGGTGTAGTTGTGGGCCACTTTGTGTAGGTCCTGACAGCCCTGGGCGTCGGCGAACGATCGGATTCCCAGACAGTTGGACGGATGCAGCTGCTTCATCAGGTAGCTACAGCAGGCCTGAACCACGGCCGAGAGCTGCAGCAAACACGCCGCCGACAGCAGAGCCTCGATCGTGTCCTCCCTCATCTCCAACCGTCCTGAGAGAGACAGAGAGAGATGATCGATGTTCGATGGATCTCCGTCATTTCCATAATGTTTTATTATAAACTCTAGCCTCTCTTACCCGTGTAAGCATACTGAACCAACACCCACAATGCATCTGGGTCCACTCCCTCCATCTTCACCTCCTCCTGTTTGGCCTCCCGGACATCACTGGTGAACATGGCGGCAAAGTAGTCTGACACGGAGGACAAGACTAACCTGATACACAGAGAGAGAGAGAAAGAGATCAGTTTATCTTCACTAGAACAAAAACCATAGAAGTTGCAGCTTCTTCATTAGTACAAAAACATAAAAGCCACACCCCTATATTGGAACTGAAACACGGAAGCCACGCCTCTTTCACTGGAAGCATAAAAGCCACACCCCTACATTGGAACTGGAACACGGAAGCCACGCCTCTTTCACTGGAAGTGAAGCATAAAAGCCACACCCCTAGATTGGAACTGAAACACGGAAGCCACGCCTCTTCCACCGGAAGTGACACATAAAAGCCACGCCTGTGTCAATGGAACCAAAACATGGAAGCCACGCCTCCTTTACTAAAACCAGAGGATAGAAGCCACGCCTCTCTATACATTAGACCCCGAAATATATAAGCCACACCTCCTTCTCTGCAACTGAAACAATACGGCCACACTCATTTACTTAAACTAGAGCATAAAAGCCACGCCCCCTTACACAAACTTAAACACAGAAGCCACACCTTCACTTAACCTGAAACGTTAAGGCCACACCTCCTTCATTGGAAATGAAACGTTGCAGTCACGCTCTTTTACTTGATCTGAAGCATAAAAGCCATGCCCCTACACTGGAGCTGAAACACAAAAGCCCCGCCTCCTTCACTTGAGCCGAAACATAAAAGCCACACCTCCTACATTTGAACTGAAACTTTTAAGTCACGCCCCCTCATATGAACTTAGACACAGAAGCCACGCCTCCTACACTGGGACTGGACTAGGAAGCCACACCCTTTCACTGTAATTAATTTGCAGATGCCACGCCTTCTTTATTGGTCCTGAAATCCAGAAGCCACGCCCCTATACTGCCATGACCACGCTTATAAATTTTAAATGGAAAGTGGAAGAGCTAATGAGAAAGGCGATTAGAGAGGAGCTTTATCTCAGATACTGGAAGCACTGTGACGGAAAGGATAACGCTGTTCAATTCAGCGCTAATCTCTCGCTCTTTGTTTCTCACACACACACACACACACACACACACACACACACACAGCGCTTGCAGCATTAAATCTATTAGTCCGACAGCTCTTTTAGAGTACAATCATTAAATGTGTGTGTGTGTGTGTGTGTGTGTGTGTGTGTGTGTGTGTGTGTGTGTGTGTGTGTGAACATATCAGCAGACAATACATCGCATGCTTCCACTGTCCCTGTGATGTCCTCTTCAGCTGCGAGTGCTAAAACAAAGCTTGAAAGGTGGCTTTGTGAAGCTTTTGTATTTAAGCAGCATTAAGAGTCGGTAATAAATCAGTCGATAACTCGGCGTCACGCAGGAGTCTGACCGGCTCTCACAGCTACTTCATTATTTATTCATTCACTCCTCCATCTATACGTCCACTGGACACCGGAGTGATACAACCCACAGCTGAGCTTTGCTTCACACTAATCTATAAAACACGAGTACACACGGAAAACATCAGATTTTTATCTGTTACAGTGCCAGGAACGTAAATATTGATGTTTATTTTTCCCTTAGCATAAGAAAATGTAAAGCTCTAAATAAATTAATAAACACTTTCTATTCAACAAGTTATTTTTATAATAATACACATATAACACAACAACCGCTTACATATCTACAAACTAAAAATAATGCCAAGGTTGTTGCTTAGCAACAATTAAATGGTGCTAAATGGTGCCCAAAAAAATAATGACTTTCAAATATTTTTTGTGGAAGATGTCGTTATGACAAAGATGGTTATTAAGAGATCAGGGTTTTGTGAACACTTTCATAGCTGTATCGTCCTGTTGAATTTTATTACATTTTCTGATAATACTTTATTAACTTTTTTTTTTAAATCACAAAAAAAAATTACATTAAGGACAGTGCGAGCTGTTTTAAAATTGAAATTTGTACATTTAAAACTGAAATTTTTATATTTAAATTTTTTATCCTAATTTTGACAACTACATTTAAAACATTGTCAATTTAAATTACATTTTTACATTGAAGTTAAAAATTGCCCGTTTAAATCTAAGATTTTAATTTTAACATTAAATATTAAATATTATGTTTTACACTAAAAACTGTTTTTAAACATTTAAAATGTGAAAAAATTCTGTTTTAAACGTGGAATTTTCTTTACAAAATTTTTTTTTACATTTAACTTCGAAAATCTACAAATAAAAACTAACATCTGGCATTCAATATTAAATTAAAATTGTTAACGTTAATTAAGAAATAAAATAAAAAAGCCATTATAACACAAAACTTTGAAAAAAATCAATTATCAATTTATGACAATAGTGGTAATTTATTGTAATATTGCATAAGCCTAACTGTCTATCTGTTTAAAACAAGAAGAAAAAAAAAACTCGCTGCTTCTTTTGTTGCGTAGTGTCTTAAAAATTAAAATGTAAACATATAAATAAAAAGAAACTGTTTCGTACTTGCTTCCATACTGGAAATTGACAAACTTATTCACATTTATTCTTATTTTTCTAAAACATTTTTATTGTAAATATTGGTAGTTGGAGAGAATCCTACGGAGAGCCAACCTCAACCTCAAGGAAAGGAACCTCAAGGAAAGATGGAGAAATGGAGTCTGTGATGTCA